>NC_056739.1:1927004292-1927031792 GCF_019279795.1 Protopterus annectens | reverse complement strand
CGGATGCATTTAAGGTGGAGGTGGGATTACATCAAGGATGAGCTCTGAGCCCTTTCTTATTTGCTATGGTGATGGACAGGTTGACAGACGAGATCAGACAGGAGTCCCCGTGGACTATGATGTTTGCAGATGACATTGTGATCTGTAGTGAGAGTAGGGAACCAGGTGGAGGAGATCCTGGGGAGGTGGAGATATGCTCTAGAGAGAAGAGGAATGAAGGTCAGCAGGACTAAGACAGAATATATGTGTGTGAATGAGAGGGAGGATAGAGGAATGGTGAGGATGCAGGGAGTAGAGTTGGCGAATGTGGATAAGTTTAAATACTTGGGATCAGCAGTTCAGAGTAATGGTGAGTGTGGAAGAGAGGCGAAGAAGAGAGTACAGGCAGGATGGATTGGGTGGAGAAGAGTGTTAGGAGTGATTTGTGACAGAAGAATACCAGTAAGAGTGAAAGGGAAGGTCTACAAGAGGGTAGTGAGACCAGCTATGTTATATGGGTTGGAGACAGTGGCATTGACAAAAAGGTAGGAGTCAGAGCTGGACATGGTAGAGTTAAAGATGTTAAGATTTGCACTGGGTGTGACGAGGGTGGACAGGATTAGAAATAAGTATATTAGAGGGTCACCCCAGGTTGGAAGGTTTGGAGACAAAGCCAGAGAGGCAAGATGATATTGGTTTGGACATGTGCTGAGGAGGGATGCAGAGTATATTGGGACAAAGATGCTAAAGATGAAGCTGCCAGGTAACAGGAAAAGAGGAAGGTCTAAGATAATGTTTATGGATGTGGTGAGAGAGGACATGCAGGTGATTGGTGTGACACAGCAAGATGCAGACGACAGGAGGAAATGGAAAGAGATGATCTGCTGTGGCGACCCCTAATGGAAGCAGCTGAAAGAAGAAGAAGTACTTTGTTAGGCTGCATGACAGAAATACAAGAAATAAGCTTCTAACCAAAACCATGGCTAGCTATCCTGGTAACTAGTGCTGCAGTGCCATTCCCCACTCTGACATCCCACTCTACTTTAAGTAGAGCAGCAAAAAAAGTTCTCACTTACTTGAGGACAACCCTCTTCTGGAAGAAGGTCCAGCCATATTTGAAGACAAAAAATTCTCTTTCTTCTTAACCTGCAGCAAGATGCTCACTGGCATTTTTAACAAACTGCTTGGTAAATTTGTAATAAGCAGCCTTCGACAACTTATAACACACAAAAGAGCTTCAGCCCTCAATGCAAACTCAAATGAACGCTGAAACAACACTGTTGACAAATCAACATTTGCAGATCATGTCCCCCTAACTCCTTGCACCTAACGCATTAGGGTAGCTCCCTTTAACAGCACCCTAGCTACATCTCTGCAACTGACACTGAAAATGTGTTTACAAAACAATGTTAGGTCATTTAAGTAGAAAACATTCATCTAGCTTTAACACTTTAAAAGCATCTTTGTAGATGAAACGTGGCCTTGCATTCCACTCCACCTTGTTGCTTATATATACTAATTCAGGGATCACCATATTTTGCAGTAAGGGAATTCCCTAAGACACCAACATCTCAATGTTAATATGCAGATGACCAACTAACCTTTTTTATCACACTTCAGAGTGTCTGTCACTCCTTTGCCACATTTTTGCTTGGTACCTACATTGCTATGTGCATCAAATTAAACTGGTGATGGAAAAAACAATGTCATAACATCTGTAATCAAAGAAATACTACTCAATTCCACATTATTTTTTTCTCAATCAGTTCAGCAACAGATTGCTCTGGATACTGAGTTTACTGACCATCTGATATTCTACCCTATATTTACAGGTACAGCAGTAACAGAAGCATGTGGACTAAAGAGAATGTTTGAATATAATGAGTTTGTTGTCTGACTGCTTTCTACAATATAATGTCCCTTTTTTTTACATTCATTACAGACAAATTCAGTGACTTACTGCTGATGCAACCATGGCTGGAAGAGGCTCCCTGAAACCCTCATATTCCTTTGAAGTCATCAGTCACTCTTGAAATCATGTGATTTCAGTTAATTTATTTTTCTAAGTGATTTTAACCAATATATGCTTTGGTTATTTGCTAATTTCATTAGGTGAGTTTAATGAGTAGTGACTGAGTTATTCATTTAAGGACCTATACGTATCTGTTATTAATACTTCTAAATGAAATGAGGCGCCTAAGGGAAGTACAATTTGTTTGATTACTATATGTGTGAAGCTTACAATTTTGTTTGCCTTACTGCACCTAAAAAATCACAGCCCATTACCATAATCCATGGGTGTGCCTTTAAATGTAGCGCCCACCGCACGTCTTGATGGTCTTCTAACATTTAACTGTACAAGCACATGTTTAAATAAGTTTTATTCTAACACACTGAAAGTGGTGCAGTAAGTCTGAATCTAGAAAAGACTTAAATCACTCCTAATGTAAAAATAATACACCCTCTTTGTTACAAAGTGAAGATAAATAACACCATATAAACTAAGGCACAGAATGAGATAGATAGGAAGGTATGCTGAAGCAAACAGCTTAAATAACTTTTTTTGTGTGTATTTGAATGTATCACTGCATGTTTAATGTGTCATCCCTTTATATTTAAATTCTTTAACTGGTTGCAGCTGCATGCCTGTGGGTGTTCATGCTACCTTTACCAGTCAGAAGATTTTTGCTAAAACATTCTTTTTACTCTGAAACCATATAATATGCTTTGAATGTTTATTTCATTAGCATACATTCTATAAATAATATTAAACTGGCTTCAATGATTTCTTCTGCCATTCCTGCATGTTTTATATACTGTTCTAACATTTGTGAACAACTTTAACAAGCCATCTGCTACAGGAAGACATGGAAATAGAGACAGTTGTTTTTGCCACTATTGTAATACTAGAAGAAACAACACAGCTGGAACTAGTCACGGCAAAGGATTCTTACTAAGGGAAAGAAAATTGGAAAAAGTTGATGTGTCATACAAGCATCACCTTCTGACATTGACGACATATCCGCTGTTATGTGTAGGGCTTAGCAGAGACAGTGTCACATACTTACTGTCACTGAACTAGCCAACTGTATTAAAATAACTGCTATTAGTCAACAAACACACATGCAGTACAGTAGGCCCCAGCCATTTCATTGCCCTCTGACGTGTCCTTGGCATCAAGTCCCCATAGACTGTGGTTAAGAAGCAAGTGAAACAGAGTACATACATCTGATCTGTCTGTGACAGTGGAAGACTTTCATATCCCATAGAGAATCTAATGCTGGGATTCATAACATTTGTTTCATCCTTCACTCTGACAGTCTGTCCTCCAAGACATCAAAATATTGGTGTAGTTCATCTTCATGATTTTCACTTTCTAGTGTATGGTTGAGGGGGAGTGAATGCTTCTGGAGAAGACATTACTCAGATTTCATTATAAATGACCATAATGGTATCCTGAGGCTGAACTTTTGTTTCAGCAACTCAGTGTGGTATTTATCTTTTATCTTCTATTTCAACTCATTCTTTCATACCCTTGGACACACAGTTCTTATAAAATATGGTTTGTTCCTTATCTGCAATTATTGATCATTTTGTTTCCCCACTAAATGTCATGGGTAACACCAAGACAAATGATGATTAGTAGAGCAGAAATAATTTCTTTTTGCAGTTTCCAGTGCATAAATATTGAATGACATCAACAGCATGCAGTTATAAAAAAATCATCTGGGCATTTTTAAGACTCACTTGAAAAATAGCAAAATCTTTTATATTAAGACAACTATGAAAACTGTAAAACTGGAAAGTTGCATTAGCAATGTAATATTTGGTGCATGTCTGAAAATTAATAAACCTGAAAAGCCATAAATATATTGTATCGTGTCTTTAAACTTTTATTCATCCATCATCCTGTCTATGCTTCAGTGTTTGTTAACTAGGTTACATACAATTCATTTTAATAAGTAAATCCCCTTATTAGGAATATTTCCAGTTAGTTAGTCAAACAGGATGCACAGAGATCAACAGATTGTTGTGAAAAATCATACAAAGGGTGGATATGGCAAAGTTGGGTAAGAAGAATATGTTGTTTTTTTTTTAATTTCTAACTGCAGAGTATAAAAGGGGTCACTGTAACAGTGATGGGAAAGGCACATGCAGTATTATTTGTCTAGCATTAAATGATTGCTTACCCTTAATAGTACTCACATGCCATATTTAATATTAATTAAATAAAATACATGTTAAAAAATACTAGGAAATATTTTCAGTCTTTCAGGACAGTAAGCATGACCTATGGTGGAATAAAACATTACCATGAGGGAACAGTTGCTTGCATCTAAGAAGATACATTTCATAGCAACTGAAAACAGCACAGTAAATCTTTTATTTCATAGCAACTGAAAACAGCACAGTAACTCTTTTAACTTATTTATTAAATACTGTTGTTGTTGCCGAATCAGAATTAGTTAAAAAACTGTTCTTTTCTGATTTCAAAATGTTTTCTTTTCACATTGCATCACCTCTCTTTTTGACAAAAGGCATTGCTATTTTAATTTGAATCTGCAGTCTTTTGTAACATATGACATGTTTTTTATTGCTGATTTGCTTTTAATCATAATTTCTTAAAGCAAGAACATACGGCTTGCATATGTTTTTTCTTTAACCTCATATTGCTTATTGGTGACCAAATATGTTTTGATAGGGCCTTTTTAAGCCTAGACATGCATCCCAAATCTCTGACATATTCTCTTACCCTTGCTAAGTGTAATCAGGGCATGGGAGATGAAACATTTTACAAGCAGGGACCAGAGAGATGAACCATTTATCAGATGTCTGCATTCATTAGAGACATGGGTGCCAAACCAGGGATGAATTTCCTGTTCCTCATTCACTTGTACAAGTTAGGGAGGAGTTCTGCTTCAGATGGGTGGGGAGCCTGTTCTAGAGAAGGGGTAGTCTCTGGGATACATACCTATCTCGCCAGCGGGTCCTATTTATATCACAGTCAAGGTTTAAGTCTTTTAAATGGATAATACTGGTGCAATTTGATTTTTGTGGATATGCAGGAGGTCCAGCAGGGTGATTTCTGACAATGCCTTGTATGCCAGGCATAGACCTCCCTTCAGCAGACTAGTAGATTGAATACAGGGATAGGATTTTGAGTTGGTCTACATAAGCCATGTTACTTACACCTTGTATTCTTTTAATGAGAAACCTCTGCAGATGTTCCAGTTGTTGGATGTGCCTGGCAAGGTACATACCAAAGGGGGCATTGGACTCAATTATAGGTCTGATGAAGGCTGAATACAGTGGAACAATTACTTCCTTGGAGCTAGATGCCATACCTTTGTTTATACATTGCACAACATTGAATGATTTCCTCACTACTGTAGACACATTATTTATTTATTTTATTTTTATGTGTTTTGATTGGGTCAGTGCTCTGGTGGAAAGATTCTTTTCAGGCATATCCTGACCAGTTTGCAGTCGAACACAGTATTATACAATGACATACACATGCAAGTAGCACTGATGGTGTAAGGACAATAAAATAAAAGACAGCTGTACAAAGAACTAAAAATGCAAGTTGCATTAACATCATAATTAGCATTACATTAATAACAGATATAATGTAATGTTGCAAAGACAGAATTATTTATATATGATAAGGTATTAGAACTGCAGCAGGCTAGTATGGATGGTGAAGCATGTTTACAAAGGAGATGAATGTGGGAAGGGGAAAGAGGAGGTTGGTTATAGTGGGAGTGAAGAGGTTAATGTGAGGTAGAGGGAAGGAGACATTTAAGTCATGGATATAAAGGGTGGTATATGTCAGGTACAAAGGAAAGAGGGCAAAGTAAACAAGTAGACAGTGGTAAAGGGGAGTTAGAACTAGTGAAGAGATGGTAGTGCTAAAGGCGGAGGGATATAAAGAAGTAAATACACAAGTGGTCTAGAATTTTAAAATGGAGAGCGAAATGGAAAAGCTGACATCAAACTACAGGACTGAAGTCTTAAATAAACCAGGAAGTCAGAAAGAAAAATCTAAAACCAGGTGTGTGTGGCACAGAACACAGGTGCAACCCAAAAGATGTTCTGAAAAAAACATTGTAGTAAAATCCACTGGCTTTTATTGATATAAGCTGAAATAAAATTTATAAAATAAGCACTTTCGTCTTCTAAAACTTCATCAGATAAAAACATTTGAAAAAAAAACAGGCCTTTTTATAGTCCAGTTTCAAATTTGCTAGAGTAGTCACATGACTGCTTAGCCGCTGTTCAGAACTAAAAAAATATTTAAAGAGATAAAGATGTAGCTAGAAAACTAGAGGGAATTGTGGCATATAGTGTGTTATACTAGAACCAATATAATGAATAATAAATACAAAACCAGAACATTTTTTATTTGTAAAAAATATGTATGTTACATGTAAATGTGAAGTGCTTGTTCATAAAGTGATTATTTTTCAATGTCCAACATAAACATCATGTGAAACCAACTGGATAAATATATTTTATATAAAATCATAATGAAAACAATATTCTTATTTTAAATATGAAAATACAAAGCCCCAGTATACTATCTCTCAATTGCCTTTAATTTTAGTAGGCAAGAGACTGAGACCTGGTCATTAAGACCAGGCCAGTTTAGGGCATTGAGCTTAAGCTGCCAGTAGAGTTTACATTTTTCAAGAACCAAAGACCATAGTCCCCCTCTGTCATTTATATGAATCTGTTCAATGACAGAAAACTTGAAGGTGTGATTTGGGTATTCTGCAACATGTTGACCAGTTGACCATGGCACTTGTATCTTTTTTGGTCTTCAGATCATATGTTTGTTCATATATTCTGTCCCATAATCTTCTCTCAGTCTTACAAATGGTACAGTGGGCACAACAGACAACCCTGGTAGAGTTGCAGCTAAATTTGTTTCTAGGTTTAAGTGATGTATTGTTGACAAGAAAGGTACTACCGTCAAGTATAAATCTGCAATAAGGGAAACACCCACATTTCTTCATGTCTGCGTTTGTATTTCATAGAGAGTAAATACTTTCAAAAATGTTCTTGAGGTTCTTGCCTGTTTTAAAAACAAAACTGGAGATAAGATCCACTTGGTCTCATATATTTCTTTCAATCATTAGAAGGCACCCGTTTTTTTCTCATAATGTCTTTTATGAAAAAGACTTTCCAAACTAAATACTGTAATGAAAGAATTATTGAATCTTTCTGTATTGTCTGTGTTATTGGTAATAGTAACTGTACCAATTAGGTTAGTGAGTACTGAGCACACAATTAGAAGAAAATATTATTGTTCATGTTTATTTACAACTTCAGGCATCAGATCATTGACAAAGTTAAAAGGATAGCCATGGTTAAGAAACATGTCTTTGAGCAGGCAACATTCATCCCAAAAGCAGTCATCATCTGTGATCATGTGGGCAGCTTGAACAAACTGAACTTTTATGACATCTTTTTCTAGGGTATGGGGGTGGATACTGGTAAAATGAAGGAAGCTGTAGGAATTATTTTATTTTCAAAACATTTTTGAAGTAAACGTTTCTGTATGATATCTTTCATAAGCCAAATACTGAGTTAGGCAATGTGGCTATCATGAATTTGATTTGTGAACTTTAAAAAAGGAGTAGTATTGTTGATGTATTCAATAAGTGAAGGCATCTTATAACTGTCTTCATCCCATAGGATAAAAGTATCATCCAAATAGCGTGTATAACATTTACATGATGTAAAAAAGGCTGAATCAAAAAAGAAATGTTTTTCTCCCATTGGATCATAACTGTATTAGCAAAGAGACCCCCACATACTGCTCCCATTGCAACTCCTTTTGTTTGTAAAAAAAACTTCTTTTTCAAAAAGGATGAAATTGTTTTCCAAAAAAAGTTCAAGGAAATTTTTATATATGTTAATTTCATCTTGTTTCATGCCCTTGTCTGCCAGTAATTCTGTGAACCACTTAACATCAAGTTGACATGGGATTATAGTGTATACATCTTTCACGTTAATGGTGATAAAGGTATAAGATTGTTTAAAAGGTATCTCATTAATTTTCCATAAGAATTCCCAAGAGTCACAGCAGATATGTGTTTCAGAACACAGAAGATCCTTAATTTTAGTGTCCGGGAATTTAGCAATGGGGTGAGTTATTGAACCCCTAGCATCCACAATGGGGCAAAATGGTGGTTGTGCTAAATTTTTATGCAACTTCAGGTTCCTGAAAATGCATGTAATAGTTAGTTTGTTCACACTCAAGTAGTTATAGTCTTCTATAGAAATTTGTTTATCAATGAGCAAATCCTTTAAATTTATTTTATTGTATGCTGTGTTCAGGTCATTTATTGAGACTTTTGTGTATGCATCATTTCTTAACAGCTTCTGCATTTTCTGCTACAGTCAGATTTATCCATCATGATAAGTCTGCCCCCCCCCCCTTATCTGGCTTTGTGATTCTTTCTTCATCTGAAGTCTTATTATATAGTAGATTAGCCTTGATTGTCAAAGGGTGATGCTAGGCATGCTAGATAGACAGAACACACATATATTTGCTGTAATATTTGTTTGTATATCTTTACTATCAAATGTCTTAGTGGATAGAGCATTTGTCTTTGATGACAGAAACATTAGAACATTGGGGGGGGGTTCCATCCCTACATTAGGTACTTGGAATCATATTTTAATGCTGTCTGGCAGTTAATGCAGAAAATTAAGGACATATATTGCAAAGGAGCTACTTCCTGTGGTGCAAGGTTTGATTCCTTCAGCTTTCCCTTGCCTATTCCATGACCTTGAGAAAATCATTTAACCAAACAGTGATTAAGGCAATTGGAAATTTAGCTAAGCTCCTTAATGGCCTCCTGGACTGCATACATAGTAACTATTTATGAACGTTAAGAAATTGGCTTTTAAGCCTCATTCAGTGTACCATGTATATATTATCTGGTCTGCTATCCTGTACACTTTTGCACCGTTTGAAAGTTGTTGTTTGTCTTTTCAGCTTTTCTTGGTTAGGGGTCACCACAGTGGAACTCTGGTCTGCTAATGACTGGCAGTAGATTTTTATGGTGCTGAGTTGCCAGCCCGACACCCAACCTTCAGCGAAGGCATGCCCATTCACGCATGTCTTTCCAATGTCACTCGACTGCGTAGAGGCATGCAGACTCCACACAGAAGGCACTCCAGCTGAGAATCGAACAGGAGAACCAGCCCGACGCCCAACCTTCAGCGAAGGCATGCCCATTCACGCATGTATTTCCAACGCCACTCGACTGCGTAGAGGCATGCAGACTCCACACAGAAGGCACTCCAGCTGAGAATCGAACAGGAGAACCTCTTGCTGTGAGGTAACAATGCTACCGTTGCACCACCATGGCTGAAGTAAATTTGATAAAGATGGAAACATTGAAAATTGTCTCTCATCTCTTTTTCATATTTTTAAATAAACTGCTCAATGTATCAGTTACTGAAAATAAGTCATTTGCATTTCACTTGTGAAATGGTACAGCTGCAGCCTCCATGAAATCACTCTCTCTGTAGAGTAATTTAAAAAATCAAAGCCAGAAAGAAGTCCATACAAATCTATTTTTCTAAATGTAAAATCTATTTATTAAAGTAACCTAGTGCTTCAGTATTAAAGTATCATTCTACAAGTACATACATTCATAGAAAATTCAAAGCTTTATATAAATAACCTTCCATGGGCAAATTTGTTTTACATGTGATTTTACTATTATTCCATGTAAGTAAGATTTTATTTTAATATTAGTTGATAGATGCCTAATTCTAATTATTACAATCAGCAAAAACTTGTAATAGATTAATGTTTTCTGGTCCTAATGGAATGACATTACTAAATATCAGAATTTATATTCTATTTCCCTGCATCAGTATTTATCTGACCTATCTTTGTCATAAAATCAAATTTTGTTATTTACATAAAGCCTGTTCCCATGCAATGAATGAAAATGCACAGTAATTTCTTTTGTCATATTACTATTAGTACAAACTCAAATGTGTTATTGTATCCCTGGTTTTAGCATATTTGAAGTCTCTACTACTTAAAAAGGTTACTTCCCTAAGTCACATTATACATGACCTTTCCACTTCAACAGTTGCACCATTCTTTAACAAAGAAACATTCTACCATTAATGTACAACATAGATTGTGATGAGTCTCAGGGTGGGATTCAGAGAAATCAGTTATGTAGGTGCATAAGGGCCTTTAAGTGCAGTTGATGTGCTACAATGTGACCTGACTGCAATTTACAATGCAGTTGTAGTAGTGATGCTGCATGGTAGGGTCAGAATAAGGAGGTAATTTGCTGACAAAAACAAAACAGGTCATGTAATGACTATCACAGTGCTGTGAGGATGATGTGACCACTAGAGTCCACTAGCATACATGTAGTATGCTTGCGATGTTTGTTCACATGTGCAATGGTGCACTGCTATGTATAAATATGATAGCCCAGGTAATGGTTATACTGCAAAGTCCCTAGTATTTTTATATTATAAATGGCCAGAAAATGGGTGCATAAGTCAGGCAAAAGGGGGAGGCAAGCAGAGGAACATACAGAAGGGCAAGTGGAAAGGAAGAGTGGCATAGCAAAGCAAGGTTATATTTTTAGCAGGTATCATTTTTCATATTTTCAAGAAGGGTGGAGGGGAAGGTGTTGGCAAAAAAAATGGTATAGGAATGGCAGCAAGGGCAGACAAAGAAACACTAAAGACATAAAAGATCAACATGGGAGGTGCTAACACAAACTGGAGTAACAGACAGGGAAGATGCTGACAGTCAAAGGTAGACTTGGTGATGGAGAGGACTGGACAACAAATGAGGAAGAAACCGACACGTAAGGCAAGGCACACCATGATGGAGATATGGTGGGATACTGGTTGACTGCCATGTTGCCCAGTGTAGCACCCAACCAGAGGTTTGACTCAGCCCCTGTTAGTTCACAGGTCAGGCTGAGGTAGCTGTGTGACTCTGCCAGTCAGACAAGGGCATTCTCCAGGTGGTCAATATAGGTGTCCAGCCACAGGTTCACCAAGGCTATCACCGGATCTTTCAATTCCTGCCAGGTGACATATGGGAGCACATTGCTGACACCTGCTGATAGGCAGCCTATACTCCACCACCAGAGATAGACCACAAGGGGGCACCAGGTAAACCTCCAGGTCTCCCTCTTCTGAATGACTTATACTACCCTGCAGAGAGGCTGGCTGGGAAACTGCTGGGGACCTAGCAGGTTAAGACAATACATGTGCCTCCTGTGGTGGCCACTATTGTACCTCATCCACTACCATGGCTAACACTGCATGAAATATTAATGTAAATGGTGAGAAACAAAACAACAAAAGGCAAATTAAAAACAAAGAAAACAGCAATAGGATCACAGACATTGTAAAGCAATTAAGCCAAGAGGCTCTTTCTGCCTTGCCAATACCCACTCTTAGGCCTTACAATACCTCCCTTTTCAAGGAAGGGTATATTCATAGAAACCTGTAATTAATACAAGTTGTGATATGTAATTATTTGCTATCCCCTTCAGAACACTTCGCCTTTTGACCAACTGCATACAACCAGCCACCAGTCACAAATATAGCTGTCCCTGGCCATTGCTATATCTGCATGCCAGTATAACACAAATATTATTCAGCTTTGTTCCAGTGTTGGCAGTTCTCAACTCCCAAATGTATTTACTTATCATTTGTTGAACAGGTTAATCCTAGTAGGCATATGGCATGCTTTCATGGGAGCACCAAGGTAGGATTCATTCACACTTAGGAAAATCCCAGTACTCTTTTCAATAAGTCTGCAAGGTCTTTTATAACCACTTCAGCTACTGTCAACTCAGACAGACCACACTGCAGCTTAATACCTAATTTAAAGGAAGGCAGACTCAGAAATGTAGCACACACACACACACACACACACACACACACACACACACACACACACACACACACACACATGCATACCATGCTGCACTGAAGTGCCAGTACTGGACACTGAATCCAAGCAACAGAACCCACAGATTTCTGATCTTTCAGAATCTACTGATGCCAAAATGTTTTACTTTCATATACCCTTTCCACTCGGAATTCCACATGGTCCTTATTCCTTGCAATTTCCGTGCTACTGGCTGAGAGCGCCTCAGTTTTACCAACCCACTCAATATATTCTGACAATAATCTTAGCTGTGCATAGAGTGACCATCTTTCCATCTTAAATTACATGCACCACTGGCAGCTATATGCTATCCTTGCTACATCACTGTGGTGTGCTGTAAAGAACTAAACAAGGTCTCCACTAAACCAGTTGCAGATCAATGTGTGTGTATTTATCTTTAAGATGCTATCTGAGGGCTTGCACAAGTGTATAAATACTGAGCACATGCGAACCTGACTGCCATTTTGTAATAAGTTGTTGAGATGTAAACATGTATGTCTGTAAGGTCTGTCTGTTAATCAGTTCATTTATATTTTACAATGCTGCTATCCATCCAGATGTGTTTTTATTTAATTAAGCATCTAAATGAACTACCCCACCTGTTTGCCTTCTATGGTAAAGAAGGACAAGTGACATGGTGCAGAAGTGGAACATCTAAAAGGACATGGTGTTGGAAAAGGCATGACTAAAATGACTTGTTGCCAGAAAGAGTTCCAGTTTCTGCAATATAAGTCCGAGATGCATCTGGTTGGTATTGGAGGAATATATAGGAGCGGATCACCCCTACTGCATGTATAATTCGCAAAACAGGTCAGAAATGAATTTCAGATGTTAAAACTTGCTCAAATAATTTCTTATTCACAAAATATGAAACTAAGCATACATAATGCTCTAAACAATATTTAAATAAATTGAAATGTCCGATATTGATAAAGCTATTTGAATTACCACGGGAAATGTTCGAAATAAAGTCTGAATTGCATAAAATGAATAAAATAAAAGAGAATGACTGCATATTTCACCAATTACATATTTTTGTATTAAGTAAAGATATCCAAATTATCAGAAGTGTATGAAGTGTTTGCATGTTTGTGCAGTATTACAGTAAAGTTATTTTGCAAGATACAGGCATTTCAGAGCATATTTTGCAAAGTACAGTATTTTGAATAGTTTATTGTGCATTTGAATGTTATTACAAGCTGCTGTGTGTGCTTGTTCATACATAATTACAAGGGCCATATTTGTCAGTGTGCTTGGGCACAATTTGTTAGCATGACAGATGGATTTCGAAAATCCAGTGCACTTGTGTTTGACAATAATGTTGCAGGAAAGTGGAGAGTGTAGTATAGTGTGGAGAGAGCAAGAGTACGACATTTTCATACAGGCTGCATTTTCTGATAAAGATGACCATACAAAGGCATTTATTCTGCTTAATTTAGCTTGTTCAGAAGCCATAGAAAGGGAGCATTCATTTGTGTATGCACCTGCTGTCTATGCAGGAGAGGAGGAAATCATCATACTGTTGTACAGGCTAAGTCAAGGGAGGACCCTGAGTGCTTAAAACATAAATTTAGAGAAATGTGTAACGCAAGATGAACATTACAATGGAAAGGCACTTATTTTATACAAGGGATCAAAAGTCTGGTGAAACTTTTGCAGCACATATAAGAATCTTGAGAAATAAGGCTAAAATGTGCAAATTTAGTGATTTAATGGATGAAATGATAAAAGACAGACGTGTGTGTTAATAAGACAGACTTGTGTGTGGTATTAAGATGATGCTGTGAGAAAGATTTTGCTTTGTGACAGTGATTTAACTTTGAATAAGGACATTGAGATTTGTCAGATATACGAGCTCACAGAAAAGCACATACATATGCTTACAAATAAGAAATGCATGCTTCCAGTAACTTCTAGAGCTCATGTTGTTTGTATGCAGCACGTGGTTTAAAGAAACAGGCCCAAGCACATGGCTGTAACTGAAGCCCCTGCAGCACTCACTGATAAACCCCAGAGCTTTCCAGCAAGATTTTGAGTTCGCACAGTCTCAGTGAAGCATAAGAATGAGTCAGCAAACTGAAAGCATGGGCCCCAACCAAGTTTCATTGCCAATTGTTGTAATTGTGGGGGGAATCATGAATCTAAAAGGGAAAAATGTTTAGCTTTTGGTGAGCAATGCCACAAATGCAATAAGTGGAATAATTTCAAAAGGTTTTGTAAATCAAAGGGCACACATTCTTTTATTAGAAGGGAACATTCAAAGAAACAAGTTGACCAGTTAGAAAGCTGCAACCCTACTTTTTATGTTGATGGTGTGTCAGTGCTCCATGAAACAGTCAATGCAGTAGATTTATGGGCAAACAATGAAGTATTTTGTACTGTTCAGATAAATGAAAAACCCACAGAGCTCAAAGTTGACACAGGTTCCAAGTGCAATGTTATATCTGCAGAAACATTTGCTAGAGTATGTGATGGTGAAAGGCTTGATTTGGCAAAGTGTGCGAAGCTTGTTGCTTATGGTGATGAAGAAATTCAGACTGAAGGCTCAGTAGTGCTTTTATGTTACTCTGCTGGAAGAAGTTACAACTTGTTATTCTATGTGGTCAACAGGCACGTCCAGTCATTATTAAGGCTCACAGACAGTCTGAAAATGGGACTGCTTATATTTAATAAGGAAATCCATCATGTTGGCTTGAAAGACCACTACTCTAATTTCCTCCAACATATTTTTTCCACTTATTCTGATATTTTCAAAGACAAATTAGACAAGCTTCCAGCTGTACACTCCATGAAGTTAGATCCAAATGTCAGTCTAGTTAGCAGGCCAGCCCAGAAAGTTTCAATAGCTATGCAGAACAAAGTCAAAGCCGAGCTAGATAAAATGTTGCAACAAGGTGCGATTTGTCCAGTAGAAGAATCAGCTGAGTGGGTATCTTCCATGGTGGTAGCTCATAAGAAAAGCTCAGATAACATCAGAATATGTATAGATCCATGAGATTTGACCGAAGCACTAAAAAGACCTCATTATCCAATGTGCACAGTCAAATAAGTCACTGCTCTTATGCCAAATGCCACTGTTTTTTCTGTCTTAGATGCAAAGTGTTCATTTTGGCAAATTTTGCTTGACAAGAAATCCTCATTGCTTACTACATTCACTACTCCATTTGGAAGGTACAGATTTGTGAGAATGCCATTTGGGATAAATTCTGCAAGTGAAGCCTTTCCACGTGCAATGGAGTAACTTTTTTCTAGGTATCTTTGTGCTATTATAGTAAGTGACATACTAGTAGGAGGTAATGGTGAAGCTGAGCATGACAGAAATCTCAGATAAGTTCTGGAAAAAGCAAGTGAAATGAATCTTAAGCTCAACCCACAGAAATGCAAATTCAGGCTACAAGAGGTCACTTATGTTGGTCATTTATTTACCAGTTCAGACTTATGACCAGACCCTTCTAAGCAAACAGCCATTCTCGAGATGTCAGCTCCAGACAATGTTCTAGCCCTGCAATGTTTTCTTTGCATGGTTAACTACCTAGGCAAGTTCATTCCAGACTTGAGTCAAATATCAGCAACACTCAGAGTGCCAACACATAATGATGTATCCTCGTCTTGGTTAGTTTAGCACCAAAGAATATTGGATGTCCTGAAACAGAAAACTGCCAGTCCACCAACTTTCAGATACTATGATGTCCACAAGTCAGTCACTCTTTCATGTGATGCTTCAAAATTTGGTCTAGGTGCAGTCTATCTACAAGAGGGTCAAACCTGTTGCCTCTGCATTGAGAATTCTTACCCAAACTGAAATGCAGTATGCTCAGATCGAGAAAGAGCTTTTGTTTATTGTGTTTGCATGTTCAACGTTCCATGATTATGTTTATGGTAGACCTATCCAGATCGTAACAGACCACCAACCTCTAGTCACTGTTTTGAGAAAGCCTATGCATACAGCTCCAGCCAGACTGCAATGCATGATGTCGAGATTGCAAAAGTATCATTTCCCTCTTGTCTACAAGAAAGGCAAATGTCTTTATCTTGCTGATACATTGTCCAGATTCCCCAGAAACACCACTGAACACCATGAGAATCGGAAACTTGATTTTGAAGTCATGGAAGTGAGAAATTTTTCTTTCACACATCCTAATGAGCTGAGAGATCATACAGCCAAAGATCCAGTTTTACAGAGGCTCAACCACTTTATTCAACAAGGATGGCTGTCAAAGCAATCTAGTTTACCTCAAGAAGTGCAACATTGTTTTCCATACAGAGATGAGATTTTGTCTGACAATGGTATCATTATTACCAAAAGAAGGGCAAGAGGTCTAGTATTTTGGCCTTCTATGTCACAAGATATTGAGAGAATGCTATCATCCTGTTCTGTGTACAATAGTACTAAGTTGCATCAACAGAAAGAACCACTTCAGCTAAACTAGATTCCTAAACTACTTTGGTCGACAGTAGCCACTGATATTTTTGAATGGAATGGCCAACATTATTTGGTGCTAGTAGATTCGTATTCAAATTGGTTAGAGATTGACCTACTTACTGATCTAGTATCCAGTGCTGTCATTACTAAGGTGAGGCATCATTTTGCAGTCCATGGTAGCCTGCACAAAGTTATTTCTGACAATGGCACTCAGTTTATTAGTCAACAGGTCAAAATGTTTGCCGAAGAGTGGGACTTTACTCATGTCATGCATAGCCCAGAGTATCTGCAGTCAAATGGTTTGGCAGAATGTGCAGTTCAAAGTGCAAAACAGTTACTAGAGAAGTTGAATTGAGACAATAGTGATGTCTCCTTGAATCTCTTGAATCTCAGAAATATTCCTCGTGATAAACATCTTGATTCACCTGCCCAGATACTTCTGTTGAGACAAACCAGAACCACGTTATCAATCAATAGTCAATTGTTGGTTCCATGTGTCAAGAACAACAGGTCAGTGAAAACCAATCTGTTGAAGAAGCATTTCATCTATAAGTCCTACTACAATAAGACCAGCAAACTGCTCAATCCATTACGAGAAGGAGAAATGGTAAAGATAAAAATATACAAAGATTATGATCAGATTGGAGTCGTGAAGAATAGTTGCTCAGAGCTAAGGTCCTACATTGTAGAATCACAAGGAGTAGAGTTTAGGCTGAATTGGAAACATTTGATGCCAGTAACCAAGCCTATACCACAGCACATAGCCTGTGAGAAAGACTCTTTATCTCAGAGTGAGTTGTCCAGTGTTTCAGTTCCAGAGGAAGTTCCAAAGAAAATTCCCATTCCTGTGATGAATCTCAAAGTTCCTGATATGAGTTGCTCACTGAAGACTGTCCCTGTTACTAAACCCAGTTCAAATTGTTATGTTACAAGATCGGGTTGCATCTCCAGACCATGGTATAGATACATGGCAACGTGGACATGAACATCGGGTTTGTTTCTAATGTCTACAGTACATACATGTCTACAGTATTGGCGTTAGAAAATATTATTTTCTAATAAGGGCAATCTTTTTAAGAGGGAGGATGTAGATCAATGTGTGTGTATGTATCTTTAAGAAGCTATCTGAGAGCTTGCACAAGTGTATAAATACTGAGCAAGTGCAAGCCTGACTGCCATTTTGTAGTAAGATATTGAGATGTAAGCATGTATGTCTGTAAAGTTTGTCTGCTCATCAGTTTGTTTATATTTTACAATGCTGCTATCCATCCTGATGGGTTTTTATTTAATAAAGTATCTAAACGATCTACCCCACCTGTTTGTCTTCTATGTCAAAGAAGGACGAGCAACACCAATCATATGCATTCCTTTGCTATTTATCACATATGCACACATAATGCTAATCACACTCTCCAAATGAAAACACACACACACATACACACACACACACACACACACACACACACACACACACACACACACACACACACACACACACACACACACACAAAGTTCCTGTGTTCTAGCAAGAGTCACACCTCCAACTACTGGTCTGCCTTAGAAGTCCTAGCCATTCCACCTAGGCTATATTGCATTCTCGTAATGTTCTTTGCAATCTTAATAATTTTTTTAAGGTCCAAGATCCAATATTTATTCTATAAACATCAAAACTAGCACAATGCAGTGGTCATGTTTAAGCTTCTATTATCATTTTTCATGACCCATACTCCCAACACTCTCTATGACCCTCTGTCACCATTCCTACAGTTTTACCAATACCACCATATATTGACATTGCAGTCAACCCGTATCACCCCCAGTCCTCTCAACAATAACAAAAGGGAGTGGAGAACAACATGCTAACAGTTGCAAAATTCTCAAGCTATTGATACTACTAACTCCTCCTTTAGCAACTGTGGCTGGTTTAATGATGCCCTAAAGTCATCACATATTTCCCACCTGTTACCAAGCAGTCTCTTACATACCTCCCACAGTTTATATCTGCAGATCCTCATTACCTGATTCCCAAGTACTTATCTTGTCTCAATCCTGCAAATAATATCTGTTCTCCCACAAAGCAGTGGGTCCCCTTTTTTTCTCTTTCAAACTATGGCTGCCCCCAAAGTTCATTAGCCTGTATGCAATAGGACAGAGAGGAGGAAACTACACCCTATGCTGACAGGCCCTTTTACCCCCTCTGTAATGTGCTATACCCACCCTCTTTCCCACCATGTATATCATAAAACCTGCAAATGTTGTCCTGCAAACTCAAGAGCTCCACATAACTATATATGAAGAAACACAAAAGCAAAAGCAATTATAAGCAATGTGTGTTACATGGGTATTAGTAAAGTCCCTGGTGAAGTAAAATGCAGATAAGCGTGCAATGGCAAACAAAAAAATAATATACAGGTCAGACACAGGGTATGTATGCCACAAGGGGCAAGAGTAATTGCCACCTAACCACCCCCCTATGTGTATGGCATGTGAACTGTACATAAACTGCAAACAGCATGACTGCAAGCAGAAGCAAAGTTAGGCTGAACAACCCCATGAGCTTGAAGTGGCCAGTCCATAGGAGAATACCATCAGATGGCAGATACAACCACTGAAGAGTGCCCTACATGGCACTGTGAAGACTATGCCATGTAGATACCATCACATATGTTCCAAAGCAATACATGTGGAAGTCCAAAACCCAGTGGTAATAATGTTGAATGACAGGGCAGCCACCAGGAAGACATCACATGGCAACCTGCCAGAGGCATGCCCATAGTATGTTAGATGCAACTGGTATAGACATGAAATGTGTAATGGCCAGGATCCAATATTTATCCTATAAACTTCACAACCTGCACAACAGAGCGGTCATGCTAAAGTTTCTATCATAATTTTTCATCACTTTGGCAGACTGACCAGACTGCCAGTAATAATGACAGGGGTATTACTATAGACATGGCACTAAATTTAACCATTCAGATCTAAAGGAGATGATAGCACCTGGGATAGCTGTGGAACATCCATCGTTAGCCCAGTCTGCAATACTATACCATCAGCGGAAATTACTGATTGTAGAATGGGCAGTAGAAAAACTGAACCTGCACTGAGAATGTATGTGACACATAAAGTGAAACAAAGATGTAAGCAATGGTTAAAATAATGAGCATCACTGCAAACATGGACAATGAAGCAGGTGTTTAAAAATATGCAGTTGTAACACCAGTATCATATATGTACCCCAAATGCCTGGACAGTCTTTCCTGACACATCTGCCATATGAACCAGTTTTATTGTATTTCAACATGTGCTAGAAAGCAGATAACTAAAAGAAACATGCCCATGAACTCAAAGAAATGCAAATTGCTGAATATGAATACCTACCCACTTATATACAAGTAATCAGCGGTCACTGCTACATACTGCAGAACTCTGGCTTCATCTCTTTAACCGCCTCTTACCAGTGGCTGAGAACACCACATTGTCCTCCTTTTAGGTCACTATATCAATCCTGATACTGCTGACTAGAGTGAGTGATGCCTGTAGCATCATTCCCTGCTCTAGCAAGGCTGTACCAGCCATCTGTCTTGTAATGGGGGCCTTTATGGCAGTGTCGCAGCAAGTGCTCCCAGTGATCTGTATGCAGGAAGTACAGAAAAAATGAGTTACCTTCTTGCAACTCATGGAGAGCCTTCCACGATTTAGCCATTCAGAAGCCATGACCACTTCACAGGTCATATCCAGAAGGGAATGGCAGCAGATTCACATTGATGCATACTATGGGTGTCACATGGCATGCATTGACAGACAACATGGCAGCTCAGCAAAGACCAGTGCCATCATGTAGTTGCGTGTTACCAACCACCGTGCCAAGGTTGAGGTGGGGGAGACTTGTTGGACTAAAGGTATCAGTCCTTTGCAAACTATGTTAGAATCCATGGTTGTAGTCCAGTGCCTCTAAGTGCCATAATGCAGGTTAAGAAGCCTACAACTCAGTAAAGATCATGTACCTACCCACACAAATGCAGACCGCTTCACAGTCTTCAGTGAATGTGCATAGGCAGACATGAACCTCCTTGCACAGTCTATGGCTGGAACACATTGCATTAAATGTATATTTCACAGCCATTTATCCTGAATTACCTCAGTAGTATAAATGCCACACTACAAGCCTTGAAACTGCATAATAAAGGCAGCCGTGGCCATTGTGATGCTAATCATGCATCTGTTTTTTTTTTCAAAAACAACAAGTAAAATACAATTGAGATATTTCTTTTGGTCTACAGAGGTAAGTATTGATTTACATCTGCTGTAGCAAGGATGCACAGGTCAGTGTCAGGTAGGAAAATTTATTGCATAACTGCAGTAATCTTTTATTGCTGGGGAGGGGAGTCGCTCCTCAGATACCTATTGACAGGGTGGATGGGAGCACAAGGAAGGTTTTGATAAATCTATGTAGTAAAAAACTACATTGGTCTACTGATTACAGAAATCTGCTGGGGTAATGGTACACAAACCATTGGCAGGTGGGAAGATTCAGTAGATAAGTGTAAGACACTTTTATTTCTTAGGAGAAAGTTACTCCCTAGCAGGGATGGTTCATGATTGTGACTGCTGAGCTGCAAACCCCTTGATAAAAAAAAATCTGATTTTCTTATTTATTTTTTTTTCTCCGCCTTCTTAAAAAAATACTGTTATAGTTACTGATCTTGGAGTTCCATGCGCATACCTCTCAACTGTACAGAATTTTGCAGAATGTCCAGATTTTTGCCTTATCATTTTGGTCTGTTTCTCATAAAAAAATGTACTCAACATAACATTCCATGTTTGTTGTCCAATATCTCGCCTTCAGTCTTGCTGGTTGGGTTCGGAGTCAAAACTCGGCTCCGACTCAGCTGTATACCAAAACTCAAGAGCTTCTACTGGCTCAAGACTAAGTTTTATCCCATGGTGCTTAGCGGCTGTTCCCCAGATCTTGTTTGAGGAAGAAAGGTTGCTATGATATATTCAATATCCAAAAAGATAATATATGAAACATATTGTCATAAAGTTAACAAGAAAAGCTAAGAAGGGAATCAGACTTTATCTGTCAATTTTTGAGAAATTTCCTCTAGATCCTCCAGGGGGTGGGTGGCTGGGAGGGACACAAGACTGAAGGCGAGATATTGGACAACAAACATGGAATGTTATGGTGAGTACATAACTTCTTTATGTTATGTTGTCCCATCTCACCTTCATTCTTGCTGGTTGGGGCAGAGTCCCCAGCACCTTTTTCTTGGGTGGCTCAAGAACCAAAGGATGCCCTGTTCCGGGAGGCCACGTCTACTTTGTAATGAGTAATAAAGGTATGAGGGTTAACCCATGTAATGGCAGCACAAATTGAATCCAAAGGAAGTCTGGATTGAAAGGCAGTGGAGGTAGATACCACTCTAGTTGAATGCTGTTAACTTTTCCTGGTGGTTCTTTACTGTGGGAATCATAGACATAGGTGATGGTCTCAGTAAGCCATTTGGACAAGGTAACTTTTGAGATTGCCAAACCTTTTTTATTTCCTGAATAGGAGACAAACAATCGGTCTGACTTTCTAAATCATTTGGTCCTATGCAAGTAAAAATGCAACTCTCTATGCACATCCAGTTGGTGGTGTTTATATTCTGCCTTGTTACCACAGTTAAGAAAAAACAATGGTAAATCTATATTTTGGTTTAAATTTGCTTGAGAACAACCTTTTGGTAAGAAGGAAGAATTTGTTCTGAGGGAGACACTATCTTTGTGGAAGATCAAATAGGGTGGACGGATAGACAAGGCTTGCAACTCTGATATTCTCCTGGCTTAAGTAATTGATGTCAGGAAGAGTGTTTTCCAAGATAAAAATTTCAATGAACAAGATGATGCTGGTTCGAAAGGAGGCAGGATCAAAGATGATAATACTAGATTGAGGTCCCAAGGAGGAGGAGGTTCTCTGAAGGGTGGTCTTAACAGAAATGTACCCTTGAGGAAAGCTTTGCATAGTCTATTGGACATTACACTAGATCCAAAGTCTCCCACATGATAATTAGAATCAGCAGCTAATTGAACTCGAATAGTGGCTGCCACTGCTCCTTAATTAAAAATTTTTGTCAGAAATTCCAGAATTGCAGGTATAGATGCTGTAAAGGAAACTATATGTTTTTTTGTTGGCCCAACAAGAGAACCTCTTCCATTTGCTTGCATAAAGTTTCCTAGTCATCTGTTTGTGCAAGGAAACTAGAATGTGATGAACTGCAGGGGATAATTCTGGTAGCCTGGCTAAGATTGGAAGTGGAGAAGCCAAGCTGTCAGCTTGAGGCTGTGGAGGGCATGGTGAAGCATTCCTGACTGATGCATCAGAAGATCTGGCACTGGGTCCAGGATCCATGGGTCCTCCTGAAGGTGGGGCCAAAGAAAGGGGAACCAAATCTGATGAGGCCAGTATGGCACAATGAGAATTAACCTGCAACTCAACAACTTTTCTTTCTGGATAACCCTTGGAATCAAGGGAAAAGGGGGGAAAGCATAAAGAAGTCCCAGGGGCCAATCATGAATAAGTGCATCTCCTCGGTGACTCTCCCGGAGGGGAGATTAGGGCAAAGTAGTTGCTGCATTTGGTATTGAAAGGAGTGGCGAAAAAGGTTGCAGCAAGGCTGGCCCCATTTGCGAAAAATTCGATTTGCAACTTCCTAATTGAGGGACCACTAGTGAGGCATGAGAATCGCTCTGCTTAGCCTGTCTGCTATAATGTTGGATTTCCCTGTGATGTGCATTGCTGTCAGAAAGTGTTGAGAAGATATCGCCCATTGCCAAACTCTCTGGGCCTCTCGACATAGGGTGTAGGATCTTGTTCACCCCTGTTTGTTGATGTACCATACCACCGACATATTGTCTGCCTGAATTGCAATAGTCCCCGTGGGAAGAGAGTTCTTGAAATGCTTGCAACGCCAGAAGCACCGCCCTCGTCTCTAGGACAATGATTTGTAAATGGTACTCATGATCTTTCTGAACCCCTTGGACCATCTGTCCCAGATAATGCCCCCCCCCCACCCTATCTGGGATGCTTCTGTGGTTACTGTAGCAACAGGTTGGGGAAGTTCAAACAGTCTGCCCATTGTTACCTGAGTGGACTGAATCCACCAAAGTAGGTCCCTCTAGCAGGAGTGTGTTATGAAGATCTCATGAGACATGGGTAACTCCTGTATGGACCTTTGAGCGAAGAGTAGCCACTACAATACTCGGATGTGAAGTCGGGCTAGTGAAAGTAGTGTTATCTTCACTGCCATAGAGCTTAGGACTTTGAGGGCAAATCTTGCCTGTACTTTTTTCTTGTTGAGTAAGGTAAGCATTTGACTGTGTAACATTTGGATCCCTTCTTGAGGAAGTTTTGCCAAATGTCTCTTGTATTTAAATCTGCACCAATTAAGGTAATACACTGTGATGGCAACAAGGTAGATTTTTCTGCATTTATTGTAATGCCTAGTTTTAGGAAGAGATGGGTGGTGTAGTCTCTTGCTTTGATTAGTAGCTGCTTGGTGGTGGCAGTTTGGAGCCAGTCATCTAAGTATGGAAACACCTGAAATCCCTGACGTCTCAGATGAGCCGTGACTACTGCCATGCATTTGATAAGCACCCTGGGGGCTGTGGTGAGGCTAAAGGGCAGAGCTCTGAACTGGTAATGACTGGCTCCCAGCCAAAAGCGTAGAAATCTTCTTGCATGCCTGTCCATCTTTATGTGGAAGTATGCATCCTGAAGATCTAATGAGCACATCCAGTTGTCTTTTCCCAGAAACGGGAGTATAGACTGCAGTGTTACCATCTGGAACTTTGACTTTTTCACTGACTTGTTTAGTCTGCTGAAATCCAGTATGGGTCTCCAGTCTCCTGTCTTTTTTGGAATTAAACAGCAAACTAGCAAAACTAAAAACCAAAAACGCAAGCAGGCAAGCGGTAGAGTCTACCACTTGCCTGCTTGCGTTTTTGGTTTTTTGGAATTAAAAAGAACCTTGAGTAAATTCTGGATCCTAGTTGGTCTGGAGGGACTTCTTGGATTACTCTTTCTTCTAACAAAGTTTGAATTTCTAGTGTTGCTTGATCCCTTTGACTGGGTGAAATGTCTGGGACAAACTCTGACGGATGAGGTGGACAGTGGAAAGGAATGTTGTAACCCCTGGATATAATGGACTGTACCCATTTGTCTTGAGTCAAATTTAGCCCGGCTTTTGGGTACAGCGATAGTCTCCCTCCAACTACCTCCAGAGGTGGACAGGTGGGCCTCCTCTCAGGAACACTGGAAGGGCTTACCAGAGAATGTATCTCTGTTGCCCTGGTTATGTGGACTCTGCTACATGGATGGCATCTTCTGTTGTTATTTCCCCCTCTACCCCTGGGGGAAGGATCACCATGAGTGTCAGATAAGGCTCCTTTGGACTTATGAAACCACATTTTTCTGCTCTTTTGACCTTTGGGATAAGGTCTGGAAGGGGTGGAAAAATGGACTCCAATGGCAGACAGAGTCTTACCATCTTGTTGGTTCCTGGTGAGAGTTTCTTTCATTTTTGGCCAGAACAATGATGAGCCATCAAAGGGAGTGTCAATAAAGGAAGATTGGAAGGGTTCGGCAAACTTGCAAAGGTGCATCCAAGAGCTATTCCTGTGCCTGCTGCCCTGCTCGCTCCATCAGCTACATAGGATATGAGGTGCATGGAGGAGTTAGAGATGGAGGTTAAGGTTGCAAGCTGGGAATTAACCTTATCAGATAAGTCCTGGGCTGTAGCACCTTGTAGGGTGTCTCCTAGCTCTTTTAGGAGGTCCCTCTGAAGTCACGTGAAATGCAACAAATAATTCAGAGACCACAAGGTGAAAGCCACTGAGGAGAACATATGCTTCCCATATCTGTCCATCATATGAGAGTCCTTGTTCGGTGGATGGACAGATACAGAAGTTTCAGCTAACTCCTTCTTTGTGGCAGCTGCCACCACCATTGCATCTACAGGAACCCCTTTTGTTAAATATTGCTTATCTTCTGGAGCCATAATGAACTTATTAGGCCTCCTTGGAATGGGATCCACTGAGTCTGGAGAGTCCCACACCTTTCAACTCATCAAACCCAGGAGAGGGTCAAAAGGTGGAGACACCCAAGAGGTAGAGGGGTGAGAGCCAAATGCCTCTGACTCATCTTTAGCAGGGGAAAGGGACTTCCAGCCACCCCTCTGCTTAAGGATCTCCAGGATGTCTGAAAAAGAGACATCCTCAGAGGGTGACTGTGGGGACCCTTCTGAATCCTCTTGGTCAGTATCAGAAATGACAGACTTAGGGGAGTCTATGTGCTTCCTCTTACACTGTCTCTTCCGAGGAACCTCTTCAGGGGGATGTTCTGGGGAGGTATCAGAAGATGAGGATCCACCCATTGTGGCTTCTTGGGGAACTGGCTCTCTACTCTGTGGGTGATGGAGAGATAATGAAGAGGTGGACACTGGTCCCTTATGAGGAAGAGAGTCTGGAGCCAAAGGTGGAGCAGACTCAGTGGAGAGCACACTCCGCATCACCTCAAAGGCACTGCAGTCCTGGGCCGAATGAGACTCCAGCCCCAAGAGGCCAGGAGATCTCTATGGCACCAAGGAGGGTGGCTCTGAGGCAGATGTGGGAACCAAACTCAGCTGAGACGAGGTGCCGAGTGGGAGAGCCAGTTCCGACAAGGGTTCATCTTGACTCTCCCACCCAGAGCCGACTAGGGAATGTTGGCCTGCAGGTCCCTCAATGGACAACAGCATTGAGGAAACCAGAGCAGACATTGGAGTCAAGATATCAGTATTGATTACTGGCTCCAGCGGTTCCAACACAATGACTTCCATGCTCCCTGGTTCCAAACTCATTAGAGTCAGAGGAGAAATAGGTGGAATTGGAGGTACCATTGTCAGCTCCACGATCTGATGGGCTGGGCTTGAGAGAATTTCTGCTAGGGCCCGGGTCAAGAGCAACCTCTTCACTACCTGCTCCATATCATCATCCAATAGCCTGGAGGATCTAGAGGAATGACTCGACGAATTGTGGCTACCTACCACCGACTGTAATAAAGGAGATTGCAGCACCAAGCAAAAAGGCTCCAAGGACAGTGACCGACTCCTTTTTTGGCTCCATAACTGTTCCGATGAAGCAGATGGAACCGAAGGAGATCTATGTTTCTCGGGCCCATCAACTTTTGGAGCTGAGGAAGTAGCAACTTTCATGCTGCTTGTAGGCTCAGACACTGGATCCAATGAAGTAGCCCTTTCTGAAGTATCCAATTTGGAAGTCTGATTACCTTCATCCACTTTCAATAAGCCCCTTAAAATGAGCTTGTTTTTCCTCTCCTGTAAGACCCTGGCACTAAAACCATGACAGATGGAGCAAGAATCTCGGAGATGGACTGGTCTGAGATAGTACACACAACTAGTGTGTCCGTCAGTTATGGACATTTTTTGATTGCAGGAATTGCACTTTTTAAATCCTGATTTATGTTCCTTAGTTGGTTCTTTCAACATGTCTACTGTAAGGAAGACACACTATAACCATAAACAAAAGATATAAGAATATAAGAATTAACACAGTAATGGTAATAGAAAAGGTATTAAGACAGGAAGTTTTTTTTTTTTAAGAGAATAGGAAGGAAAGGGAGGGGGAGAAGTGTCTAAATTAAACAACTATCTCCTCCACCTGAGGAGATGCCCCTAACTTAAACAGTGACTCCTGAGAGGGGAAGAGAAAGGGACAAGAATCCTCTAACTAAAACGGATTCCTGAAGAGATGACAAGGCCCAAAGAAAAACAGTCGCAAGGGAAAAAATTACCAAGGATAAGAAAAAATTAGTGCAAAGGCTATTACAATAAAAACTAATAGGTTATAAGAGATAGTATTTAGAAGATTAGTAATATTAAGCTATAGATATGAAAATTTTATAAGCCTGAGCCAGTGAAGACAATCCTGAAGCTTCAAGCGGCAAACAAGATCTGGGGAATAGCCGCTAAGTGCCATGGGATAGGACTTAGCCTCGATCCATTAGAAGCTCTTGAGGTTTGGTATACGGCCGAAATCGGCTCCAAACCCAACCAGCAAGAATGAAGGTGCAATGGGACAACATAATATTTC
>NC_056739.1:1926791792-1926999292 GCF_019279795.1 Protopterus annectens | reverse complement strand
AAACCCAAAACTTCAGCATGTGTGTTAGTATATGAAATGTTGCCCACTATAACATCTTCACCAAAGCAATAACTGTTATCCAAACTAATGATAAGACCTGCACTCAAAGGTATACTGCAAAGATGTGCATGTACTTGCATAATCTTTTCCCTACAATTCAAAAACAAAAGTAAATCATCTGTATAACTTAACAACAAAGGAATTATTACACCTTTAGAAAGATGGGCAGCCACTTCACTAAAACATCTGTTCACATAAAGAGCGATCCAATTCATAATCATAGAAAATAGCATCAGACTAAAGGGACCCCTTGTTTAACTCCAACTCTCTTCTGAATGGCCATACCCAACTAACCATTAATTAGTAGATTGAACCACGAAATAGGGTTCTGTTGTTCTACATGCATACAGTTTGGAGCAGCCATACCATCTCCTGGTCTCAGTCTGTTACAACTGATTCAACCTGTAAAGAATGGCCCCTACTTTTCTGAGGATAATCAAACCAAGAGTTTGATCTCTCTTTAACTTTTCCAACATTTGTCTTCATAAATATAAAATACTTCAGTACACTTCTCTCTCCTGCAAACCAAAAGTAAAGCACTACACATTTTACACTCTGCATGCACTACTTAACATACCCACATTTACTTTACTTCTTTCTGGAGACATCCACCCCAACCCTGGCCCCCCTTCCCCATCTCCCAACACCAAACTCTATAGTTCATCCTCCATTTCCCCTTCCTTTCTTCAACTCCACCCTACCCACTGTCCCAGCCCTCCCACCTGTTTTCCCAGAAACTTAACTCTCTATTCTCTGAACATCCAAAGTCTCATCAACAAAACCACTTAACTCCATACTTGGATAACCCATACCTCCCCACACATTCTAACCCAATCTGGAAATTGGCTAAAACCTCATATTACTAACAATGAAATATTACCACCTGGTTATAATATTTACTGCTCCAGCAGAATCCCAAAAAAGGGGGTAGCTTTGCCATCCTCTACTCTGACAAACTCAACTTCCCATGTCTAACCATTCCTGTTTCCATTTTCCACCCTGCTGAACTACTTATTCTGAACTGCCACCTAAACTTACACAAAAAAAAAAAAATATATATATATATATATATATATATATATATATATATATATATATCCCTCCAGGGAATAATATTCCCACCCTTGAGCATATTTTTTCCTGGATCTCCCACAATATATCCTATGAAACTGTCATCCTTGGAAACATTAATATCAACTGGTCCAAACTATTATCTGACTCTCCATAACTCAGTATTAACTTACACGGATTCCACCAACTTGTCACATTCCCCACACACATGCTCAAAACCTCTTCCACCAATCCTATCCTAGATTGAATCCTCACAAACACCCCTAACCTCTACCACAACTCCTGTACCTTACCTGACACCTTAAGGGATCATCTTCCCACCCACATCCAAAGATACTCTCTCCAATCACCCAAAACACACTCATACAGAGACTGACGTAAACTCTCAGACTTTAATGCCAACATATTTACTTCACATTATCAAAATCAACTGATCCTTCCTCCAGCAGCTCCCTCTCAATGAAGTCTTGCAAACATCCGATCAAATATTCCTTGATATTCTTTACTCCCTTGCCCCTAGTAGGAGAATTAGAATTAAAGCCAATTATGCCCCCTGGCTCTCAAAAGAATCTTACTCTTTTATGTATAAAAGAGATAGTGTTTGAGAAGCTTGGGTTAAAACCAAAAGACCATCTCTGCTCTAAAACTATAGAGAAGTCAGGAATCTTTCCAAAAAATAAATTAATAAAGATAAGAAACATTTTTACAACTCACCCCAATTCGACAGAAAATCTAACCCACAAAAATTCTGGGCCACCCTAAACAAGATTCTTCATCCTGGCAACCCTTCCACTCCCACCACTTTCCCAAATAATACCCACTAGAAACTGCCATCCTTCTCAACAGTTACTTCATAGATACTATCCAAAAGCTTACTCACACCAACCACACCTCTGACCCCATTCCCACCTCCCCTAACCCACGCAACAAAAACCCTTTCTCCCTTAAACCTGTCCCCACTGCTTACATCAAACAACTCTTGCTCAAACTAAACCCTGCACTCCCTCTGCAGATAACCTACCTCCCATCTTCCTCAAACTAGCTGCTGAAGCTATAGCCTACCCAGTATCTCTGCTAATCAATTGATCCATTCAAGAAGCACAGTCCCAGGCATCTGTAAATCCTTCTACACCACCCTACTGAATAAAGGCAGGAATTCTACTGACCCATCTAATTATAGGCCCATAACCATACCTTCCCCTCTCTCAAAAATACTTGAAAAATGCATACATACTCAGCGGCTGAATCTTCTTCTTCAGGAAAACCCGTTAACTCCCACTCAACATGGCTTCAGGCCAAACCACAGTACTTCCACCGCACTATCTTTCACTCACAATATAGCCAAGGCCAGAGACAATAACCATCTTGTATACCGTCTTTTCCTTGACCTGTCCAAAGCCTTTGATACAGATTCTCACTCTTTACTTCTATCTAAACTATCTGATCTCGGTCTGTCTGGTTCCTCCCTTAGGTGATTCACTAGTTACCTCTCCAAAATGCAACAATCAGTCAGATTATTCACGTCCCGCTCCTCCTCCTTCCTACCCATCAAATCTGGAGTCCCCCAGGGTTCCATCCTGGGCTCCCTTCTGCCCTTCTGTTCAATATCTTCACCAATGACCTCCATACCTCTTGCAAATAGTCCTCCATTATTCAATATGCCGATGATTCAACATTCATTTCCATCTCCAACAATAGCACACACCCAAGACTCTTTCATGTCCATAGAAAAGTGGCTCTCTCATAATCAGCTCATCTTAAATCCAAAAAAAAACTAAATTTCTGCTATTTCTTCCTCAACCTCTTTCTCACCATAATTACACCCCTTGACAAGACCACCATTAAAGCAGAACCCCACACTAAGCTTTTAGGTACCACTATCGATGATGAGCTAACACTTAACTTGCATATCCAGCAAAGTATTAAAAAAAAACCATCAAAAATTAAGTCTGTTATGCCAACATAAGAAATGTGTTACCTCTGATGCTAGACTCTCCCTGACTCAAGCACTCCTCCTTCCCTCCCTTCTCTATGCAGCCCCTATCTTAATCTATGATATAATCTAAACGACAATCATCACACCACAAAATAACTAGATTCACTACTAACTCCCCTCACAACTCTCACCACTGCCTTGCACTCAACTCACTTCAATGGCTAGAATTCCCCCAATAACTCCTATTGTCACAATTTCAAATCACACATTCCATTCTGTACAAATCTACATCATGCTCCTCTCTCTCCTCCCTTGTATTCTACTACACCCCCAGTCGTCCTCTCTGTACCTCCAATCAACAACTCCTTGATATCTATAAACCTAACAAAAACACTGGAAAATTACTATACAAATGCACTGTAGACCAAGCCTGGAATAAACTCCCCTCATACACAAGAACCAGCTCCCACACTGAGCTTCAAAAAGGAGCTAAAACTACTCCGATTTAATACACAGTCCTGCCCCTGTCATGACCCTACCTAATCCACTACACACCTTCATCTCCTCTGTCCTGTACACAAACATTAGTCACATTTTTCTCTAAACACGCTGCTTATTTGATTGTAGCTCCACAAGCTAAGCTACTATATCACATGTAAATATGTATATATTAAACTTTACTTTTAATATCCTCTCTTTATTATAATTTTCAACTTTTATATATTCTCTGAAGACATGTCATATACTAACACTGTTTTTTCTTTCCTCTCTTGTCTCACCATTCTTCTTATTAGAAATGTTCTCTCTTTTACCAGTGTGTAGACATTACAACAGGTTCTTTTTTCATGTTTTTCTGTACTTTTAAATATTTTTTTTTGTGTTTATGTTACTACTTTTTGGTTTGTATAACTCTGGAGCATTTCTCCTCAGGTCTCCCCTGAAAATGGGCTGCTGGCTCATGGGGACCAACCTGGTTAACAAATGTCAAATAAATAAATAAAGTCCTTTACCAAGGCACATAGAACATTCTAAAACACAGCTCAGCATATTATGCACTTTTTGACCACATTGTTGAAACAAATGCATAGGACACTCTAAAATAAAATGAGACACAGACCCACAGAAGAAACACACTTTCAGTTGTCCTACATACCGAACTGTTCCCCTAATCCCATGCATGTTAACCAAACATGGAATATGCAGCACCTCATTTTCTTTATCAAGTAAAGTGACCCATAACTCCCATGTCCCTGTCCACAAATCTTTATCATCATAAGCTTTTCCAATAGAATGCACAGATTTACCCAAAGTCAAAAATAATTCTTTTTATCCAACTTATTAGATATATCAGTCCAGAACTGAACTACTAACTTGTTTTTTAAGACAAGAGCAGGCCCAATGAATGTGTAAGCATTCCACTGAAAATCACTAAGATGGGGTTTAAGTCTCTGAAAAAAGTCAGCATGTTTATCCAATGATTCAAAAGTCACTTCACAAAATCTTTCTTTACCCAGATGAATCAGTGACTCTACATCCGACACCACAATACCCAGTGGTTTCAGAAGAGTGGCCCAAAAACAAAATAATAATTATCAACATAGGAGTCAGATTTAGAAAACATCCTCACATTAGGATGCTGACAAAGTGAAAAAGCTATGAGGCAGCCTATTCCCCACCACAGCTACAACTTCAGCATATCTTTTGGGCTGCTGCTGTTTATCATGAACTTTATCCTCAGGAAGCTCATGAACAAAAACACTAACCCAGTCTTTAGCTGTTGTTTCTTGAAAACTACAGTACTTTATAGTGTCCATTCAGGATTTTGCTTGGAAAAATGATGGATTATCCACAGTTATCATCTGCTCAAAACCTTCTGAACATAAAACATTTTCCGACTACAGCGCATCACAATGTTGAGCACTGGAGTTTCCTGTCCCTTTTTCCATACCAACTAATGAAGGCTGCTGAACTAATACTTTACTATGACTCTTCATCTCCAAATATTATCACCTTCCATATCCAGAGAACATATAGCACCCCCTTACCGAAAAGACTAGGTGAAGCTCCCAGATACCCTAGCCACATTTCCTCTAGTAGTATAAACACCATTTCAGGTTTCACCTGAAAAGAGGCCACTAACCTGGTGGAACTAACTGGGTTAACAAAGGATAAATAGAATAAAATTAAATAAAATAAAACTGTGGGGTATACTATGGCTGTAGTTTCATGGACACAGTTATATGCAAGCTGCAAACAGGGTGCATGTCATAGAACAGTTTACGACTATGTTGCCTTATTAGATCACTATGAGGAACTGTCCTGTGATTTTGTAGTACGGTAAGCATGGCATTTTATGGTGATGAAGTCAACACATGAGCTTGTGACTAGTGCAGATAGTGTTGTGCATATTTTGTGCCCGCTCACTGACCATAGCTGTATGTTCATATTTACTGTTCCTTACATGGTGCCTAAGGAGAGAAAGCACCTCAAAACATTCCCCTAGGCAAAGACATAATTGCTAAATCTGGTTATCTGTGAATATAGATGATGAACCCTGAATACAGACATGAAAGACTGGATTTTCTGTGAACAAGTGTGGCGTGAACTGGTGCAGGATGTTAATGCATTTGGTAGCCACAACAGGGCAGCACACTGGGTCAGTTGTGGGGTCACTGATATGATTTTACATACCTGACAGAAGGTCCATGTCATTGCACATGAGATGATTGCCATAGGTGAGGGTCCGTCATCATAGGCCTCCCTCACCTCCATGGAACTGTTCCTATTAACCCTGTCTGAGGAGACTGAAAGGATCTTGACACCTAGTGCTGGTCTGGATGTGGAAGCTGGACTTTGCACTATCCTGTGTCTCTTTTGGGGATGTACCTAAAAATTGTATAAACAATTGTGTAAAAAATGTATATACACTTTCCTATTGACTTCATACTCAAATTCATATGTACATATACAAAGAATACATAAATATACATGAAAAAGCCAGCTAAAACATCCAAAAACAATATTTGTTATTGTGTACATAAAAATTGTTACATGTCACTAATCAACCTGAATAAATTTCAGTTGAATATCATAAATGCATGTACTTGTGCATAATGGAGGGGGGGGGGGGTTTATGTGTATATAACAAACACAAAGAGTGCCCCAAATTATGTGTCTATTCACCTGAGTATTAGCCTTGTGTTAACATTTTAAATTCCTCAGTTTCAAGACACGTGCCAAAGAGCATACGTCGTTCAACTCTGGTGTCACATAAGCCCTGATTCTAAGCTGACAAATCAGCTCCTTCACTTCAAGTTTTAAGTCTAATGGACCACCCCTGATATCAAATTCAATTTGGTCGATCACCCTGAATGTGAAGGAATGACCAGGGTTTTCTACCACATGTTTTGCGAGAGCATTGTCTGTTTTGGCTTTCCTAGTGATGGTGAAAACATTAGACAGATTTTGCAAAAGAATTGGAATATTTTCCAAATAGACAAAGAATTTATTAAATTTGGACCCACATCAAATGTAGTTTACAGGAGGGGGATTAATTTGAAAAACCTCTTGAAAATGCCACCCCCAAATATGATACATATTCCAGGTATGTACAAATGCGAAGCCTGCTCTTATTGCAGGTTTATGCAAACAGGTAACCGATTTAACATCTTGGATGAAAAATTCACTTGCAAGGGCAGATTTAATTGTAATTCCTCTATGGTTGTTTACGTCAGTTCCTGCCAGTCTTGTACAGGTTTTGACATCGGTAAGACTGAGCGTAAACTAAGGAAAAGAGTGCACAAGCATATTTACTACATTAAGAAAGCCAAAACAGACAAGGAGTTTAAAACGTTAACACACAAGTACATGCATTTATGACATTCAACTGAAATTTATGCAGGTTGATTAGTGGCATGTAACAATTTTTATGTACACAATAACAAATATTGTTTTTGGATGTTTTAGCTGGCTTTTTCATGTATATTTACGTATTCTTTGTATATGTACATATGAATTTAAGTAGTATTAAGTCAATAGGAAAGTGTATATACATTTTTTACACAATTGTTTATACAGTTTTTAGGTACGTGTGTTATAAAAATGAGAATTGCATCAGGTGACATGGTGTCATGTGAGGTGACTGAACATGTGACTATGAATCTGGTTTTAAATATGGCTACCATTCTTTTAACTAATGTCTGATGAAGTTGAGTGTAAGAATACATGACGAAAGCGCTAACCGTAAAAGTTTAAGAATTACTGTTACCTGCCTATTTTTTGTTGTTTTTCAGTAGTTTGTTTGCAGTTTGACTCTTTTGGGGATGTATCAGGTTGGTATGTTCTTATGTTAGCAAGACATTTTAGTGGCATACCTGTCCCATGAGCATGGGGATGCTCAGTACCACCATATCTCTTCCACTGGTACATCTGGGAAGCAGGTATGATGGCATACCATGCAAAATAAGTTTGTTACCATTCTTTGCATAGCTGTTATCAGTACTATTGATGTATCACAAGGAACTGACATTGTCATATATTGGTAATGTTACACATAGGTGGTTATCCATCTACTTTCATAGGCACTATAGTTGTTGAGTCCTCTGCCATGGAACAGAACATGCCTGATGTCAGTGTTTCACTGGACACTGATGATGATGGTGTCCTTACAGTACCACAGTCTGAGGGCACAATGCAACTGTTGGAAACAATAACAGCGGTGTGCATAATTCCACCCATATCCAGTGACACAGATCTATTGCCTGTTGAACCCACAACCACCTCTTTGGAACCTGTACAAGGAGAGGTCATGTCCAGAACTACTACTCAGGGAGCACCCTTATCCACCCCAGTGGACAGCGAAACCTCCTAAGAGTGTGGGGACCAAGCTAATAGTGATGAGCCTGTGGCAATCACTCTCATGGCTCCTTCTCATTGCCTGAAATGGGTGTCCTAATGGGAATTATTCTGTAGAGATGCAGGGCTGTCATCTAGGCATTAGCAGATGCCACCACTGCCATGGCAGAGGTATAGCAGAAGCAAAGGTTGTGCTGTGTAGTCTGCAGGATGACCTACATGAGGGTATTGCCCAAATAATTGGCATATTTGACAGGCACATTGATATTTTCACTGACACCTTACTAACACCACATGCTAGCATGGTTATACTTGCCCAAGGTCATGTCATTACCATGGCTGCTATTCATCTGTCTCCACTATAGGCACACTGCACAGAGAAGATAAGTAAAGGTCATGTACTCCTCCCTCTTCTACACTACTCATTGGTGGTATGCCTGGTGTAGCAATGCATGGCTGTCTGCACAGATGTGAACTATGTGGCAGTCAGACAGATGGCAAGACCAAGTGGTCGTGGACTTATGGATCTCTTTCATCCTTGCCAGAGGGTGCTGGTGAAACTGCCATTCCTCAGAGAGGGCACAGATATGGCTAGAGATAGTCATGCATTGCTCCCACCTGAGGTCCTACAAAACCTATCATACGCACAGATTAACCACACCTACAGCTCATGTATCCCCGGAACCCATTCTAAGTGCACACCCACAATTGCTGACCACCTAACACTCTCAGGAAGCACTACCCTTCACTATACAGTATACACAGCCCCCTCTCCTGCTGTTCATATCATGCACTCCTTTCCACATCCTAAGTTCTCAGCCACTGTGCCCATTGTTGATTTTTGTCATAGTGTTTCTCCCCACCTGTAAATATGAAAATAACTCTGTCCTGGCCTAATTGTGTTCCTCTCCACCTGTACATATGAGAACATCTCTGTTTTGCCTAACTGCGATTTGTTATGGTCAGGTGATGTCTGATGCATAATATGGCCAGTCAGTGCACTTTATAGATACAGCATGCAACAGTTTTAATCTTTGTTGTGTCAAAGCTGGCCAATAGTTGTGGTCCAGGCACCACCTCATTGCCACATGCCACTATATATTGTGTCAGCTTCTGCCTTGCATGGTCTTCTCCTGCAGCTATTCCCTCTGATGGGTCCTCTACGTGCATCTTCTCTGTTGCTGGATTCAGTCTGTCTGGTCCTGCCATGGCAATCCACTGCCCTAGCTGTCTACATGCCATCATGTAGTACAGAACCAACTATTTTGCAGGTCTCTGGAATATACTGTAGGGCACCACTGGAGAAATCTAGGCAGCAGAAGTTGGGCTTCATTAGTCTGAACAAGCATACACATTCAACAAAGCCATTGGTTTATGACAGTGAAGTGTTGGTTCTATTGCATCTCAGCCATCATCTGTGGGTTGTGTACAAGTGTAATGAGCCATGATCCTTGGACATATCCAGGATTGCCAATAAGATGATCTTGTTGAAAGTCACCACACATACATTGCTAGTATACTTTGGATGTTTGCCTGCCCCGATGATGCACAGACACTGCATGTAATATCTCATGTATTGCGCAATATCTGGCAGTTGATGGAATGGAAACCCTTCCAGTTAATATACTTTTGTTCAACAAAAATGTAGAAGTCTTGTCCTTACCATCACCTATAATAAGTGGAGTTCCTCCATACTGTGCTTTGGGACCTCTCCTTTTTAGCATTTTTTTTTCAGATGTCAAAGCTTACTGCATTGTTTGACTAACCAGATATGCAGATGACCGCAGACTTTACTTGGGCACATTGCTCTTAATCTAGGTGATATTGCTGTCTTCAAACAGCATCTAACATTATACATGAATGGTGTAGTAATAATGATCTTGCATTCATTATCAAAAATGTAGCACTCTAGTACCAAAAAAAAAAAAAAAAAATATTTGCACGCCATTGATGGGCAATAGATAAAAGTTGGTGAAATAGAAAAAAAAATTGGAAAAACGAGAAAAAAGTTGAGAAATTTTAAAGATGATCACCTTACATCTGATGTCTAGATAACTCCTACTGTCTTTAAAGTGTATACATTTCTCCACCTGAACCTCCATGTGGCTAAAAACCATGCCAGAAAAGTAATTATTCTTGTAATGCAACTGTTGTACAACCAATATTCAAATACTCTACCCTGTTTTATAACATACATGTGCTACTGAGTCCAATTGGAAAATATATGAAGATTCCACACAAAGGACATCAAAGTGCTCAAGGTTTGTCATATATTGAAAGTCTACAGTAACTCTTTCTCTGTTTTCTTTATCTTATCACCTTCTTAGAGCAGATCTGTGCCTGACATACAGAGCATTAAAGGATATCTCACTATTTGAAACCCCTTGCTTAGAATACCTCCCCAGGCACTCTAAAAGGCAGAGAGGATTTAGCCTCAATAAAAATGTATAACAACCATACCATGAAATGTGACCTCTTCATATCTGAAAGACTTCCACGTCATGGACTTCCATGTCAGGGAATCAATTCACACTTTCAAGAAGGAAACTGGATAATTACATGGGCACTCACAAGTTCCAACATGGGATTCAGGGCATCAAGTTTCTCAATGACTAATAGGCCTTTTGAGTTTGTTTATCAAACCTATGAATTTCTGAACTTATGAACCTCTTACTCTGTTCCAATATGGTGTCAAATAAATAATACTCAAGAAAATACCAAGCGATATCACTTTATTATACCATTATATTATTCCGACAGAGATTTAGCATTTTGCTAGAGAAATGGAAAATCAGGGTTCAAGTTGTTCTCTGCTATGCTTTGTTGTGCTTCACATCTTAAAACACCAAGCACTAGAAATCTGACACCACTGGCTAGGATGGTCTACGATGCTATTACCAGACCAGAACTGGTAAATCTAGGTGCTACGGTTGTGGTAGCAGAAACCCATTATTCTAGCTGTCATGAAGATTTTTTTTTTCTAGTATAGGAAAGATATCTATTTCTTCACATATCAAGGGATTGCTACCCCTAAAAGTCACATTTCTACCAATGTTAGGCCATGTTTCACTAGAAATGGACCTCCCTCCTATCCAGCAGTTAACAAATAGACTTTAAGGATGTGTCGTGAAGTTCATCGTTCTTTTTAGTACAGCTGTTGGAGTTTCCAAATAAGATGCAACAGATTCAAGAATTTTTTTTTTGTGAAACTCATCAGGCCTTAAGTTCTCCTTTACAGATGGTGTAGGATTCTTTTAAATATTTCCTCTGTGCTCTCCTGTATACTTGGTCAGTGAAAATAAAAAAACAAATGGGATTAGCAACTTAAAACTGTTATAACTTCTTTATTATCCTTAGAGCCTTTGGACTCTCAATGTGACACTTCATTTAGATCTATTGTTAGCCTACATTCTTAGGTTCAAAAGTGACAGGATATTAAGGCAAAACAGTTTTTGAACAGGATCACAGTTTGAATCTATTCGACCTTCCATCATAGTAAATAAGTCAAGGTATACCTGTGTTCAGGCATGATACCATGTTAGAACACAAACATATGCAAAATATTCTAAATTGCCCATCCTATAATCTCTCTCTCTGTCTTTCCCCTTTACACACCATGTGGTACATCAGGCAACAAGCATCCTTTCAGTGCTCATCTTTTCTGTAGCATTTATGGGATTTATGAGCTCACATTGCTAGCCCAGGGCCCAGCCCTCCTCAGGGGGTGCACCACACATATTTGTATGCACACACTCACACTTAGGGATGATTTAGAGTGTCCAATCTACCTACTGCATGTCTTTGGATTGTGGGAGAAAACCAGTGCACCCGGCAGAAACCCATGTGAATGCAGGGAGGATATGCAGACTCCACACAGAAGGCACACCAGCTGGGAATTGAACAGGAGAACTTCTTGCTGTAGGGCAACAGTGCTAACCACTACACCACTGCACTGCCCAATCCCATAATCTAGTGATATCTTAAATATAGTCATAGATTTGCAGTTATGTATATGAATTGCATCCCTAGCCAAGGATAATCATAAGGCATTCTTTAACTATGTCTGAAGTCTAAAAGGGAATGCCCAGCTATGTGCCGAACTGGTTGTAGATGGGATCACTCATACTACACTGGAAGATATCACCAACCTGCTAGCTGATAGATTCAGTTCAAACTTCACCACCCTATTCCCACCTACCATATCTGAAAGCATACCTGACACCAGCCTTCTGCCTAGTATCTCTAAGAAAAGGTGATCTCTGCACTCGCCAAGGCCAAAAAAACGGCCTCAGTGGGACCAGATAATATCCCAGGTTGTTTACTAAACAATCTAAACCAAGACGTTGTGGACACAGTTGGCATTCTCTTTATTCATAGCTTGAGAACTGGCTATGTTCCTGCAGAATGGAGAACAACAACAGTAATCTCCCTGCACAAAGGGGGACCATCAACTGACCCTGCAAACTACAAACCTATAAGTTTAACCAGCCTCATTTGCAATACCATGGAAAGAATTATCCTGGACCTTATCAACAAAGACATAGGTGACCTCCAAACACTGGACCCAATCCAGTTTGGCTTCATTAAGGGTAGACCATGCTTATTAAACCCAGTGGACTTCTTTGAGAAAGTCACCAAAGCCATGGATGAAGGTAAGACAGTGCACACTGCCTATCTCTACCTTGCCAAGGCTTTTGACACAATTCCCCACTCCAGCATCATTGAGAAACTCTCCCAGATAGGGATTAACCCTTAACGCTACTAGCAGAACACAATCTGTCAAAACGTGGTGACTCCACCTCCAGCAGTAGACCCATCACCAGTGGAGTGCCACAAGGGTCTGTGCTGGGCCCTTTACTGTTTGGCATTTATTCTCAGAAGTCCAGGCCAAAGTAGATGGCTTTTGGCTCACTAAATTCACTGATGATTGCAAACTGGGAGCAATCACTGAGTCCCCCAATAATGTCAACATATTACAAGAAGGGCTAACACAAACAAATGATTGGTGCCAAAGCCATGGTCTAAAACTAAAAGCAGAAAAATGCATTATTATTCCCTTTGGGAAAATGGAATTCCCTACAAATTATAATATTGACAGCACCCCCCTGAGTACCAACCCAGTAGTGTGCGACTTGGGAACACAGGTTGATAGCAATCTGAACTTTGACCACCACGTTTTCAGAGTGGTAAAGAAATCCTTCTATGTAATGCACTTCATAACCAAGATCATAACATCCAGGCCAAGGGATGTTATAACTCCACTGTACTTGATCCTCATCAGGCCAATAATAGAGTATGATGCACTCTTTTGCATGTACCTCACTAGTCACCTGCAGCAGCTGGAGAGACCTCAGAGGTGTCTCACTAAGAAAATACAGAAACTCCAAACCATGACTTACATGGACAGGCTGAAAGCCTTGCCACTTTAATATGTATATTATAGGCTGCTGAGAGGTGACTTGTGTCTGGCCTACAGGGCAATCTTCAACCTTGCCCTCATGGAAATGCTGCATATCTGCATGCGAAATGGCACAAGAGTCACTCATTCTAGGGATTTCAACCTAACTTGTGACATTAACAGAACATGATGAAGAGACAGATGTGTCTCCCAGAGACTGCTGTTTCTCTGGAACAGACTTCCTATTCACGTATAACACCTCACTGACCCTATTCAAATGCAATCTAGATAACTGGATAGTGTTGATGACAGACATGCTCTGTGCATAAATTTGTTCTGCAAACTACCTAAAAAGAACAAATGGGGATACTTGGGATTAACATGGCTAGGTTTTAAAGGTTCTAACCTCCTATGAACTTATGAACCTATGAATTGAGCACTGCTGCAAGAAACATCTTAAAGTAGGACAAGACCCAAGATGGTAACAAAGATTACTATCTTATAAAAATCTTTCAGAATAAGATAAATCTAGTCCCATCCAGATTCTTAACTCCTCATTATGTAAAGCTTTGAACTCCAATGTTTGAAGTCTCTCAGAATAGATAAGATACGGAACATCACGTAAACGTCTAGAAAATGTTATTTGCACTCCATAAAAGAGAAGAAAATCACCCTTAAGAGGGGAGAAAAGCGTAACATGTGTCAATAATTAGTCTAGCACAAGTTATAAATATTGTTGTAAGCAAAGTAGAAGATCTAGATTGAACATTTTTGAAAATGTGACCATATACTTTTAGGACTTTATATTTGACAACAACTGAATAGGGATGTATTCCCAATAGAAGTGTTCTCTAATAAGAAGTCATGATTGATTATCAGGATCAAGAAGTTGTGAAATAGTATTTACTAAAATTGATGTTAAACCTGTTCCTATGTGACCATTTTATTTCACTAGAATTATAGTTGATCAAGCAGTGTTAGTAATAATTGAGCCTAACTTGATATCATCTGCATTTTTGGCAATCAAAATACTTTTATATATGAGTCGGAAAATACCATGTTGAAAACTGCCAGACGTAAAATAGACTGCTGAGGGATCCGTGGTAAAATATCAGCGAAGAAAATAATAATGGCTAAAATTTTTTTTCATTAGCTGTCTCTGAAAAAAATACATTAATTAATAAAATTAAAAAAAAAAAAATACCAAGTTTCATTATGCATTCTATAATAAATGAATGTGGCACAATATTGAATGCTTTTGTGATATCTGAATGGGTCTACTTTTACAACTCGAAGTTTCAAAAAACTTTTTTTTCTTTCTTATAAGACCACCAGATCAAAAACTTTTTGAAAGAAAAAAAAAAAAAAACTTTTTTTATGTTGTAGCAGGGGGGCAAGCTCCCCTGAACCTCCCCACACCCCTATTTTTTGGAGTGAAATATGGTGTTAATCACACTAAGTAAGAGAGGTTTAGTCAAAATACATCAGAAATTCCCCTACACTTTCTCCAAATGTCACCAGATGGCTTCCTATTGAAAAGTGAAAAACAGCAAGATGAAATTTCAAACTACCATGGGAATGTAAAGCTAGGCTTCTTATGATCCTCACAGATCAATAGACTATTAAGTACCTATAAACCTAAAAGCAGAGGACCTAACATTGAATCTTGGGGAACATCTGTATTAAGTAAACCAATGCTTAGAGATGACGTTTTTTCTATAAATGTGGAAGATGGAGGATTCTGTCGCCAGGCAGCTTTTGGTACTATTGAATAATAATGACATGAACGATCAAATTTTTAAGTTCATTAAGTATGATCAACAGATTCTAAAGTCTTTGCCATGTTTAAAAATTCACCCTCAATAATAAGATATCCATTCATGTTACTATAGATGGTATCAGTTAGCAGTGAGAAGAGCTTTGAAGGAACTGAATGAATTACAGAAGCTTTTCAAATACTTTAGTGAGAGGACAGGGAACTTGGAGGAGGACGTGCATTTCTTTCATTACACACAAGCACCAATATATGATATACTGCTGGTTTCCGAATCAGGGCTGGCAGTGCTAATGAGATGATTTGGGGTATGTGGTCCAGGTTTTTGCTGCATTTTCAGAGCTGACTCCCTTCAGAGGTGAAGTTGAAAGAATCTATAGAAACATCTGGAATCATGAAATAGTCGTAACTACATCAATTAAATTGTTCTTGGTTAATATAACAGAGGGAATCCCCTCTGACATGTTAGATTATTTTGAGACATGCACATGGTGGCAAATAAGTTCATCACCCATTTCTGACTAATGACATGAGCTATGCAAATTTATTCTTAAGACATTTCATTACAGCCATGGCAAGAGGTACGTATCTACCTCCTCCATGCAAGTCTAGTCCAAGTTAAAGTATTTTGGTCACTTTCTGAAACAAATGCAATAAATAAATCTTTGGAGTTGGTATAGCATCTTACTATATATAATGTCAAATTATAACTTTTGATGCAAAAAGCATGCCTTTTTTTTGTTTTGCATTTTATTTTATTAATTAGGATGACTCCTTGACATTTTTTTCAAATGAAAGCCCCTGCTATGATTTTATTTTTATTTCTTTATTTCTTTATTTTTATTCTTCATTGATTGGGTTAGTCCAACTAAATTAGTGGCCTCTTTCAACCTCTTTTCAGGGGAAGTAGTATTTATACTGCTTGTGAAAATTTGGCCAGGGCATTGGGTGACTTCCCTTATTCTTGTTGATAGGTGCTGTGGAATCTTTTACATCCACTGAGCTACAACCAGCTCAAGCAGTGGGGACCTCAGTTTAATGTCTCATTTGAAGGATGGATATCATGAAAGGCAACCTACAATGACTCCCTACCTAAATGATTGTACAGGCTACTATATTTCCATGCTAAATGCTTCAGCAGTGGATTCATGCTTCCAAGAAAGACAACTTGTCAACTAGGTCTACCAGTTGGAACACCTTCACTGAAAATTAACATATGTAATGATATGGTAGTGATAAGCTACTGTAGCAAGTTTTTTTAACATATAATGATGATCTTGGACATTATTCAATGCCTTCAGCAGTTTGTGACATAAAATGAAGAGGACAGGGAACATAAAGAATACTAATCAGCCTCACTGTACAACATATCAAGACAAAGTCGAAATTAATGTATGGGCAAAAGCAGGGACAGAGTTGAGTTATTCCTCCTACAAACTTTGAAAGCCAGTAGTATAGCAGCTTTTATACTACCATGTATTTTTGAAGTATAGGAAGTGTGACACTCCAGTGTCTGGCATTAATGACTGACTGCAATCATCCATGATTTACCAGGCAGGAAAAAGAGAAGTTGGAGATGTTTTGACAACACAGTGACAGGTATGTGTTATGTGGTGTGTTTGTGTGTGTGCATCCGTGTGTGTGCGTGTGTGTGTGTGTGTGTGTCTGTGTGTGTGTGTGTGTGTGTGTGTGTGTGTGTGTGTGTGTGTGTGTGTGTGTGTGTGTGTGTGTGTGTGTGTGTGTGTGTGTGTGTGTGTGTATATGTGTATTTATTTTGCATGATAGAGTAAATGGAGGTCCCTGTACTAATGTGCTGCATTGTCCACTACCATCAACTACAACAGGAAAGTAATCTTCACTCATGATAGTTAACAGTGATTCAGAGACATGCAAATTAACTGATAATAATTTATTTCCTTATTGCAAGTAATATGAGTCTGAATAGGCTGGTATTGCATCATGGTAACAGGGCCTTTTATAGAGTCCCTTAACTCAAGCACTCTGGTTCTGTATAAACTAGGCCACTCATTGAATATAATGCTTCCTTTGACATGTATCTGTCCAGACACATGCAACAACTGGAATGCATGCAGAGATACCTTTTTAGAAGTCCTTTACAGGTTATAATGTGTATAATGAAATGTGATAATTAATCCAAAATGTGAATAATGATTGCCTGAACACTTGTATGCTCTTACTGTAAATCGAGAACTACCCACAGAAAATGTCTGGCTGTAAAACTAACAAAACAAAACAAAAAGAAAAAGAAATGAATGTGACTGTACCAAAGGGGAAAAAGCAATGCAGCCATAAGTTTACTCTGCATGTCTAAGAAGAGAAATGAAACTCAACCAGGTACATATTATAAGAAGTCCATCCTCTCATACCCTCAGTAACTCCCCTAAAATAAAATAATACATACAAATTAAAAAGTAATGTCCTTAAAAATCATTTACAGTATTTCAGGAGTGTATATGTATCCTAACAGAAATAGCTGTTTACATATATATTCATGACTCCCTTTAAAATGTGGAAGCAAGTGCACTAACTATGAGGTACTGTGTAAGCATCAGCACTTACATGGGCATGTATGAACCCAATACATCCCAAGCTGTGCCCAGATGCTGAGGCTAGCAAAACGAGATGGAACAGAAATGAAATTCTGTAATACAATGATAATTTTTAAAAGGTATGATATTTATTTATTTTCTGTAATAACATCATTGTATAATGCTTTTGTGTGGAACCTATGAACTTATAGATAATGCAGATTTACCCACAATGGCCTTTTTTGTGCAGTTTTGTCCTTCTTCCTCCCTTGTGACCAAAATGCAACAGTCATGGATAATCCCTATATTACAGACACACAAATATTACATACTGATTAAATATATACTTAAACATGCTAAGGACTAGCTACAGGAAGTTGTGTATTATAGGTGCAATTCATACTGCAAGGCAAAATGAATAAATACATTACAATGCCTGAGTTGTTTATGAAACTTTCTGTTGAACTCTGTTGAATGTGTAAAAGTTATATGATATCAGAAGTGAATAAATATATTCATTTTTAACAATATATGTGATTACAACCCAGATAATCTGCAATTAAAAATTGTCCACTTACAACCATCAGGAGTGTTTTCACTGCAGGGAAACTTGGCCAAAAATCAGAAACTCTGGATACAGAAGGTCATTCTATTCCACACTTCCAGTGATATAGCCAAGATGCCTGAAAAGGTACAGTATAACACTTTTTTGCATTTACCAGGGAAGAAGAAAACCTGAAAATATTTAACTCTTTTACTTTTCTTGAAGAAATGAAAGATATAGTACAATTACAGAGAAGTTCAGGAATTGTTCATGGTTCTACAAAGACTCATTATTAGTTTTTTTGTTTTGTTTAACTGAGCTGAAGAGTCAAGACAACGAGTGTGAATTTAATATGCTGCATGATTCATTAGTAATAGACTGTTCTGCTTTATCTGCAGTTGTCAAACAACTGGCAGGTTATCAAGGGAATCAGACAGCATGCCTGCCTTATCTAAAGTTCTAGATATGTCCAAAGTGAGTGAGGTTACAAATACAGAGTTAAAGGAGCCAAATAAGGGGAAAAGTGCATAAAACAAAATGTGAATCAAACAAAAAGGCAAACTGAGTAAAAAATTGAGAATATACTGCAGCAATAATGTAATGAGAAAGAAAGTTTTGAAGTACACAGGAATCACAGAATAGTTTTAATTCAATTCTCATGAATTAGCTGTGATTAAAAACTGAAAAATGTTTCCTATGTTTAATCAGTCTTGCAGGAGATGTAGTAGAAAGAACTACTTTGTAAAGATGTGCAAAAAAGATTGTAATACCAATATCAGATCCCAAGGTGAAGTGGGATCTTGAATTGGAGGTCTAAGCAAAAAAAGTGCCTTTTTGGAAGGCCTTCCACAACTTAGTTGAAGCTAAAGGAGAAGCCTTATCACCAATGTGATATTTGGAGATGGCAAGGAAATCTGAAATAGATGGCATTGGAGCAGTAAAAGGATCTAAGTCTCTTTAATGCACCCACAAAGAAAATCTTTTCCATTTGCTCTTATAAATCTTTCTGGTTAAAGGTTTGTTGGACAAAGAAAAGATTCAACAAACTGGAGAGGAAAGCCTGGAATATCTAGCTATCAATGGAATTGGAGAAACCAAGTGGTCAGTTTGAAGCCTGCTATGTCCATATGAGTCATGTCTGCAGGATGTGACAAGAGATCTGGAGTGGGATCCAGCATCCAAGTTGGATGTACTTGGTGAGACCATAGAAAAGGAAAACATATCTGCTGAGGCCAGAAGGGTACAATGAGGCTTCCTTTGCTCATCAACTGACTGGCTTTCTGAAGAAGAAACTTGGGTATTAAGGGTAGGGGAGGGTAAGCAGAAAGGAGACCAGAGGGTCAAACATGGACTAGAGAATTTCTCAGTGACTGTCCCTGAGGGGGAATTAAGGCAAATAACCTGCTGCATTTCTTGTTGAGGGGAGAGGTGAATAGGTCTAGCACAGTTGACCCCATTTGTGGAAGATCATCTTTGCCACTTATTGATTCAGAGACCACTCATAAGGAGTCAGAATGGTCCTGCTGTGCTTGTCTGCTAATATGTTGGATTTCCCTGGTATGTGCATCGCTACTAGAAAGCGGTTGGAGGAGACAGACCATTGCCAAACTCTCATTGCTTCCCGGCATAGGGGGTAAGATCTGGTTATCCCCTGTTTGTTGATGTACCAGATTACTGACATGTTGTCCATCTGAATAGCAATAGTTCCTTGTGTAAGAGAGCTCTGAAGGACCTGCAACACAAAAAGCACGGCTCTCATCTCTAGAACATTCATATGCAAATTTGTCTCTTCTTGAGACCATGTGCCTTAAACTGTTGGTCAGAAGTAATGCCCCCCTTACCCTAACTGGGAGGCGTCCATGGTCAATGTGACTTTCAGGGAGGAAGAACAAATAGGCAGCCTTGATATATCTCTTCTGAATGTATCCACCACAGTAGAACTTTTCTGCAAATTTGAGATCATTTTATTGGACGTCGTACAGATTGTCAGTGAAAAAAATATTGCACTGCTAGACTCCATTGAAGAATTCTCATATGAAGATGAGCAGTGGTTAGTAAAGTTATTGCAGCAGCCATCAACCCTAGGGCTTTGAGTATTAATCTTGCTGGGGGTGAGGGATGTGACAGAACTTGATGGACATGCAATTTCAGACTAAGAATTTTGTTTTGAGACAGAAGATTTAGGCAGTTGACTGTGTCTAGATGAGCCCCTATAAACTACAAGGCTTGAATTGGTTAAGGTTGGGACTTTATCAGATTTATTGTAATCCCCAGACATTGAAATAGAAGTAGAAGGTAATCTCTGTCCTTTTCCAGAAGATACTTGGTCGGTGTGCTTAGGAGCCGGTCATCCAAATATGGAAATACTCTGAATCTGTGCAGTCTTAGATGAGCTGCTACCACTGCCATACATTTGGTGAATACCCTGGGGGCTGTGGTATGACCAATGGGCAGGGTTCTGAACTGATAATGACTGGCTTCCAACCAGAAGTGTAGATATCTTTGGGAGAGTCTGTACATTTTTAAATGATAGCATGTCTTAAAAATATAAAGAGCATATCCAGTTGCCCATCTGAAGGAAAAGCAGAGTAGGCTAAACTGTGACCATCCAGAACTTGCAAATCTTTACAAACTGGTTCAAATAACTGAGGTCCAAAATGGGTCTCAGGTCCCCTGTTTTCTTTGGCACTAAAAAGAAACCTTGAGTAGATTATCAATCCTCTTTGGTCTGGAGGGTCCTTCTGGATGACTCTTTTGTCCAACAGCTTTTGAATTTCTAGAGCTGCTTGTTTCCTCTGATTAAGTGGAACACTGGAGAGACTTTTTCTCTTCTGTGGAGTAACTTGGGAAAAGGGAATGCAGTATCATCTGGATATGATCCTTTGCACCCAAGAATCTTGTGTGATCGCTGTCCAGGCTTTTGAGTACAAGGATAACTGCCCCCCGACTGCCTCCATAGAGGGACAGTTGGGTAAACTTTCAAGAGCACTGAAAAGGCCTGTCTGAGAAAGAATCTTGAGAACCTTGATTCTGTGGACCCTCTCTGCCACAAGAGTGGCATCTCCCATTATAGCTATTTCACCTTCTGCTTCTGGGAAAAAATCTTCACATGATTCTTGAAAAGGCCCTTGGGATTTTTTAAAGTATGCTTTCTTTCCACTACATTGATTCCTGGAAAATGTTCTCTGTGGAGTAGAAAACCTTATTCCGACAGCAGAGTCTTTCTATCCTTCTCACTGTGGGAGAGGATCTCTTTAACCGTTGGCCCAAAGAAAGAAGATGAATAAAAAGGATCATTGATGAATGATGCCTTAAAGCCTTAAAGGGCTCTGCAAAATTGCACAACCACATCCAGGCATGTCTCCTAATGGCTATGCCTGAACTGGCTGACTGTAAGGAACCTTAAGCTGTGTGTGAGATTAACCTCATGGATGCATTAGTAATGGATTGTAGGGTGGCTAGTCATGAGAAAAAACACTACTGCTCCTCCACAGGCATAGACTCTCGGAGAGAGTTAGAGAACTCCTTGATTAAGTCCCTACCTCTTAAAATGTGCCAAATAATTCAATGACTATAAAGTGAAGGTCCTTGACACATACACTTGCTTTCCAAACTTGTCCAACAACCTGGACTCCTTGTTAGGGGGTGGACAGACAAGCTCTTTTCAGCCAATTCCTTCTTGGTAGCTGCTGCAATGACCATGGCATCTACAGGAATACCCTTTGGCCAATGTAACCTATCTGACAGGGCACTAAGAATCTTGTCCAGGAGCTTAGGGATCACTTCTACTGAGTCCAGTTCCTTATATGATCTGCAGGAAACAAGGTCTATCAGCTCATCCACAGGCGGGGTAACCTAAGAAGTAGATGGTCCTTACCCAAAGGCTTCCAAGAATACTGATCCCTCCTGGGAAGGGGGTTAGGCAGACTACCCACATTTTTGGCAAAGGATCTCAAAGATGTCTTGGAATGAGACATCCTCAGGTGGAGATTTAGGGACCCTTCCCCTTCACCAAAATCAATGTCTTCTGAGAGGGATTCCTGTGGGGAATCCAGGTCCCTCCTCTTGCATGACCTCTTCTGAAGGACCTCCTCAGTGGGGTGTTCTGGGGAAGTGTCAGAAGAAACAGGAAATTCCCTGGTGGAAACTGATTGGAATCTCATCTGGGGTAGCTATCCCTGAGGTGTAGGATGAGAGAATTCAGACACAGGATCCAAAGGAGTTTGGGGGAATGCATCCAAAGAAGGTAGAGTTGAGGCACGTCTAGGTGGAGACAACACCCTCTCCACCACCTCAAAGCTGAGGACACAGAAGTCACCAAGGTCAATCCTACCAGAGCTGAAACTCTTAGATCAGACAACTCCCATGGCTCCTGAACCCTTGGATCTGAAGGGGAAGTCAGAGCCCGGCTATACAGCACAGAAGCTCTGAGAGAAAGTGACAGCTCCATAAACTTCTGAGTTGAGGTCAGCCCCTCAGAACTGGCCCCGATACTTCGGCTCTGAGAGCCATCATGCTCCATCAGGATCAAAGCAAATTAGGTCAGAGAAGTTGTCAGAGTTGAGGATGCCAGGACCTTTGAATCAGATGGTTCAACTCTTGGAAGTCCTGGATCCATAAACTCTGAAACTGCTGTTCAGATTAGAGAAGAAACATGTACAGGTTGGAAGATAAACTTAAGGCTCATGGATCTGATTAGAGAGCTGGCAGAACCATCATCTGGATCTGCGTTCTGAGGAACTTCCTCATCATCCATCTCTGACTCAGAAAGACTCTGGGAGGACCTAATGGAATAGGAAGTGGATAGTGACCTAAGACTTTTTCAGGGTCTCCTAGAGGAATGGAGTCCTCAATATAGGAGATACTGGCTCCGGGGAAAATCTCAGAGAATGGAGCTGAGGAGACTTAATACCTACAGGTATCAGATCCAAAGCTTTCAGATCCAAGGTCTTGGGTACCTTTACAGGAGGCTAAGAAGAAGGTACTGACTGAACCAACTTACAATGTTTCCTATGCTCTTTAGCCTCTTTAGATTTCTGAGAGGGAGCTTCAGCCCCTGATGAAGATGTACCAGCAGAAGGAGCTGAAGCTGGAAGAAGTCCTTTGAGTATTAAATTGTTCCTGGGATCACTTATCACCCTGACATTAAAGGCCACACAAATAGAGCAGGAGGTGTCCATATGTGTTGGCCCCAAACAGTACATGAACTCCCTGTGGGCATCAGAGTTTGGGATCTTGTGACCACAGGAAGTGCACTTTTTAAATCCAGTAGGCTTATCAGCTAAACTGTAAAAACCACTTTGAATGACAAGAGTACAACTAAATATATTGAACAAGCCAATAATAAGAATACCTATATATATATATATATATATATATATATATATATATATATATATATACATATATATATATATATATATATATATATATATATATATAGGGTCTACCTGAGAATATCAAAACCCGACATCATTGAAGACCACATCATCGAGATGAAATGCACAAAATCCCACTTCATTGACAGACCAGATTAATGAAGATTTTCCCAGGGTAAGTAACCTTTTGGCCATGAAAGTGAACTTTGTCCTTTTCCCAACTGTAGTGCAATCTCAGAGTTGATATTTTTAGTAAGGGGTGGTGGTGGGTGCAGCCCTCTCATTGGGGTGTGGAGACTGCAGCTCCCCACTTGGGTTTTGAATGGTGCAGTTTCAGTTTTGTATGTTGTTTACCCTGGGAACATCATCGTTGATCAGTTCTGTTGATGAAGTGGGCTTTCGTGTATTTGGTTTTTAATGGTGTGGTCTTTGATGATGTCGGGTTTTGACATTTTGACGTAGTCCCATGTGTGTTTATATATATATATATATATATATATATATATATATATATATATATATATATATATTGATCGATATATATTTATATTTTTTTGTGGGTGAAAGAAGGGCTACCAGCTAAGAATACCTCAAAAAGGAGTAGAGAAAGAAACAATGGGCTGCCAATCATGGTAGTTAGGGAATACCCCAAAAGGAGGTAGAGAAAGAAATGACTACCAACTATGGTATAAGGTTTAACTTACAATAGAAAACATCAAAAGGAAGGCAAGCGAGATAGGATGCAGTAGAAATTAGAAAAAGGTAATAGAAAATTCAAAGTTTTAACAATAAACTCACAAAAAACAACCTCACTAGAGCTCGAGAAATCGCAATCCCATCCAATGTTGAAGAGTGGAAAACAAGATCTGAGGTAATACATTGATCATGGTCATTATGGGTAAGGGAGGAGCTCGACAGTCAGATCCTAGAATGTAAAGAAAGTGGCCGAGTCAGATCTGAGGGTCGGATCCAAACCCATTTGTTGAGGAACGAATGAAAATGACAACATCAGATCAACATCTACACTTGAACATTTTACATGTGAGTGACAACACTGTTAATAACATGCACACTAACTGTAAGCAGTGACATTAGGATTTTAACTATAGAGTTAAAACTGCAGTCTAATGAAGGTTTTCTTAAATGCAAGGGCAAGTAAAGTTTTATTTGATGACTTTGACATTGCAAATGTCAGTGTATGATATTACCATTGTGTATTACCTTCATATGTCTGCTAAAATGTGGTTGTACAGCAAACTATATAGATGTACCTCATATATGTATTTGCAGACAGCTCTGCACAGTAAGAGGATGACAATCATTCTTGTATTTGAACTGTCTACCTATGTATTTAAATAACCTACAGACAAGTGTATTATATGCACACACCACAGCAGAAATCTGACTGCATTTGAGCCATACTGCATCTTTAAAAGGATGGAATCAGCTGTGTCATGCAAAGGAGATGCATGCACAAAATGATTTCTACAACTATGTGGAATTCTAAATGTTGTCAATAGTAAGAGGAGTAACACACTCTGCCATCCATTTACATTCACACACACAATGAGGAGAGTCTCACTGCTGTATTCAACCTTCCTGAATGTCGACTGACACAATCTACACACATGCTCACACACCACAGGAGAAGTCTGACTTTTGTGGTGTGAGTGTGCATTATTAAAATAATGTCCTCATCTGTGTATTGTAGGCAGTATGCATTTGTGGACAGTGTGATAAGGGGATGTGGGATTGATCTAATCGTGGAAATGTTTCTCATGTGTGGGAGTCAAATGAGCACAGCTGTTGAATTAATCTTCCAGTTATCCTATGGACCCAACATCATGCATACAAGTTGATTGTTGTGAGATTAAAACCCCCTACCTATCTAGTTATACAGCCAAGAAAGCACTGCACTTAATGCAAGCACCACTGCAAATGTCTGACTTATATGGTGTTATACTTTATAGACAATGTAATCAGCACTGTGTTGCTGAATAGATGATGCTGGGAGAAGGGTCTGACACTGATGTGGACTCACCCTGTAGTGCAAAATTAATGCTAGACTACTATTTTATTAAGGCCAGCAGTAGTTAAAGTCCTATTTATGCATCTCCATACACATGCAAGCTGACTGCTGTGAAATAAGACACCCCTACTGATCTAGGCTATGCAATCTAGAGGACACAATGTGTAACACAAGTACCACCACATAAGTCTGACTTATACACTGTGATAATGCACTTTATAGAGGATGATGTCAGTGTGGTTTAGCAGAGAAGATTATGTTGGGTGAGGGGTCTGACATTGATGTGGACCAGCCTGCAGTTTAAAATTAACTCCAGGCTACTACTGTATTGTGGACAACAGTAGTTCAGGTCATATCCACACAACATCATACACACACACACACACACACACACACACACACACACACACACACACACACACACACACACACACACACACACACTCACAAGTTGACTGCTGTGACATTATAGCCCCCAAACAATCTAGAGGACACAGTACTTAATGAAAGTGCCACCACAGAACTCGGAGCTATACACTGTCAGAGTGTACTTTAAATAGGATGACATCAGTGTGGTATAGCAGAGAAGATGATACTGCAAGAAGCATCTGAAATTGATGTTGACTCATCCTGCAGTATAAAATTAACTCCAGGCTACTACTGTATTGTGGACAGCAGTAGTTAAGGTCCTATCTGCACAAAGGCACACACACACACACACACACACACACACACACACACACACACACACACACACACACACACACACACACACACACATGTTGACCACCCTGAGATTAGAACCCCCTATCTATCTAGCTATGCAGTTTAGAGAGACACAGTACTTCACACAAACACCCCTGCAGAAATCTGACTTTACATTCTGACAGTACAGTGTAGATAGGATTAGCATCACATTCTGTGTCAGAGATGATATTGTGATAGTGCAGGCTGTGTGCAAATCCATATTTGTTGATATGACAGAGTAAGGTCAATATTATGTTTAGTACTACATACGTACTGCTGACCTATGTCAGCTATGCTGTCATTAATGTATCGTGCACAACTGAGAGTGACATGTACCTACCTGTCTTGTGTATATGAGATGTACATATTTGTGAAACACAGGATGTACAATGAATTGTTCATGGATTGGATCATCAAGTTATGATAATGGCATGTAAACAAAAATTAATGTTACTGATATTAACTATGGCATGTGCTCATGCATGGATAATGTGGCCTGTCAGTTCCAAGTAATACTTAATGTTCCAATGCAGGGGGGGTATAAAACATGATTATTTCTGTACATCAAGGCTGCACCTGGTCGTATATCATTTGTAACTGTTAGTGCTGCAGTGCAGAGTCAACTGTCCAAAAAGAAGTGGTTAAATAAGCACACAGTTCACTGCATTTCACATCAGAACATTACACAGTTTTCACATAATGAAATAATATCATCCAGTAGCAGTACTTATTTTTGTTCCAAATCACTTTCGAAAGTACAATGCTGAGAAATGTATTTCCACAAAAGCTGGCAAAGAGTTAGCACATGCTTAATGATACTCTGATGTGTTGAAATGGAACTGTGAAGTACCAGTGTTTAGTGGTGTTCAGTAGTGCTCAAGATGTTGTATTATACCTTTCCATGTAAGCTCCAAAGCTAATTTCAAAAATGAAGTGTTCTGCTTGCTTTTCCCATTTGGGAGACATTAGGCTGCAAGCAAAAAAATCTTGTCTGCTGAAGGAAAACATGAAAGACTTTAATTTGGGATGCCATCTATAGTGTAAACAGGCTTAGCTGTGATGTGCAGCTGTCAGCACTCTGGACAGTACTTGGTTATAAAAATTCACCTTTCAACCTAGCATTGTCTGTGGCACAAAGTGTAAATTCTCTCAGCTAAATAAAAAAGCAGAGTTGAAGCAGCATTTGACTCTAGTATTCAGATGATTTTACAAATATTGTCAGAATGTGATTATAATATTAACTTTTTATCATGTCTTTAAGAATACCTAGGAATGACTATTATACATATGTTTCCTGGCAAAACTGTATGTAATAGCTACTGAAATATTTTTTATGCCTACTACACATAGACATGCTTCAAGGGAAATTACAAGAAATGGGTGTACAAAGGCAAACTCTCACTGAAGTGCCATTTAGCATGACATACTACAATTGCATGCCGCCAGACATCACACAACTGCTGAGCACTACAACTAATAAAACAGAAGGGGCTTCGAGAGGTACATAGGCAACTCATCCATAGAAAAGACATTTATAAAAACAGGCAGTATGAGTTTCACCTCATGCTGGATACAAACCATTGTCAAGAAGAAAAATTATGTCTACGGACTTGACTATTATCTCTAGATCCCACTAAGGAAATCCTACTTCACACTTGTGATATCCTAAATAGCCAATAGAAGATTTAGCTTTTATTCTTCAACAAAGCAATGGCAGACAGACAGTGCCATAATGTTGCATTTACATCCATCAGCCCATTAATAGTCAACAGTACAACAGGGTGAGGAAGAAGGGGTGAAGATAGACACAGATATAGAAACACATACGAAAGGGTGCTGTTATGGGTCATTAATGTACATCTTTATGGTGTGTTATCAGTATTAATAAGTCAGGCTCTCTATCAGAAAGTAATGATTATGGTGATGAAGAAGCTGTAATTCAGGTGCAAGCTGTTGCTGACTTGGATAGAGTAAGGGTGGTTTAATAATTTGTCCTTATGTGCATGGATATGTTTGAAAATGCTTTCTTGCAACACTATTCAAAATTGGTTCCTGAAAGTTTCTTAATGGATAAAATTTAAGTTGTATGTTGTGATGCCCCTGCACTGGCCCAGTAATCAAGGAGCCTCAATCCTCACTGCTAACACCAGTGAGAGACGTGCACATTGGGAGGATGATAAGTACACACACAGTAAAGTACAATTTCCCTTAAGGGCATAGAGAGAGATCACAGTCAGTCTGGGGCTGGTTTTTCTCTCTTTCTCCAGATCCCCAATAAGACCCCACTGGCACAACTATAGAGTTAAGATCTCAGCTGAGTGGTCAAGCCAAAACCTCCAGCAACTTCTCTGTCCATCCAGTGCTTTGTGTCCCTGCCCAAGAAGCTGACACACACTCACACACGCTTTGAGATTTGATTCATATATAAACACAAAGACACTCCTGGGTAGGCTTAATATGTGACATCCCTGCACTGGCCCCGTAATCAAGGAGCCACAATCCCCACCATTAACACCAGTGAGGGATGTGCACATTGGGAGGATGACTAGTACACACACACACAGTAAAGGTCAATTTCCTTTAAGAGCACACAGAGATCACAGTCAGTCTGGGGCTGGTTTCTCCCTCTTTCTCCAGATCCCCAATAAGACTCTCCACTGGCACAGCTATAGGGTTAAGATCTCAGCTGAGTGATCAAGTCAAAACCTCCAGCACCCTCTCTGTCCAACCAGTGCTTCATGTCCCTGCCCAAGTAGCTGACACACACACACATACACACACACACACACACACACACACACACACACACACACACACACACACACACACACACACACACACATGCACGGGCACAATTTCAGATTTGATTTATATACCAACACACAGACACTCCTGGAGAAGGCTGGCACAGGTTTTCTAGCTCTGCCCCCCTTCTACCAAGACTATAAGGTAGTTATCACTGCCATCAACCACTACTTATCATCTGCAATAAAGTCCCTTACCAAAGGATGCCCAATCTTACTGTGTAACATTACTATTATCCAAATGGTAAGTGTGTCCAAGACTAAGGCTGTTTAGGAGTGGCCGATAAAGTGTCACCAAATACATATGCAAGTACTCTAAGAGCTTAAATACCTCTACACAAACCAGCCACAGTTAAAAGGTTTAAATATATTGAATAAAAAAAATAACAGAACAAGACAATACTCAATAACCCAATACAGTGACAACAGGGTTCAGAATCACAGGAAATACATTAAAACAACATTGCAGGACAGTCTCACATAAATACAGAAAACATCCAAACTAATCTTCCTATATTCCTATCTATCTCTAAGAGAGATACTAAGATCTAAGTCTTACTTACAGAGGAAGGCAAGTTATGCTGAGATGTTTACAGGTCCAGAGACAAATACAAAATACACCGACTTTATCTCTGAGATAGTTCTTAAGTTACTAACAAACATTTCTGCAGGGTCATCTCAGATTGCATCATTCTTGTCACCTCTGCCTTAGTTCCCTGGCAAACAGGAACCAACAGAATTTAACAGTTCCCTGTCAAAAATACTTATCTCTTAGATGTACATCTGCTAGGAAGTCACAGAGCAATACAAAAACACTTAGATGTGAAACCTAGTAATTAGGTCTGTCTTAAGACAATATAAAGAAACTCTAGCTGTAAACATTCTGTTTTCTATCTGTGGTAAACACAATAGTAAAACTATTTACTTATTTTCTCAGGGTTTGCAAGTTAACTCTGTATGTCCCAATTTCTACTATGAAACATACATTTGCACAGGACTATAGTCCATATACATTTCTGGTCTTTTCCAGCAGGGTGCACTGTGGTTACATTTTTGAAGCTCAGCACATAACATACAGGTTACTTACATTTGCTGACAAGCCTATGGATCATATTAATATTTACAATGACATAGAATTATTTACAAAATTCTAGCTAGCTCGGCTGGCAGCCTTCACACCCCCCCCCCATGAGAACTCAAGCTAGTTTTTCAAGTGATCCTTGAGAAACATCGCTTGAGAGGGTTCAGCCTATCTGGGAATACCTTACCCCATTCCCTGTCTTGAGAGCCCATCTGCGTTGGTATTGCTAACCCCACTGTGGTGCTTCACTGACATATCATATGCTTGCAATCCTAGGCTCCACCCTAGTAACTTGGCATTTTGCTTGCTGGCTCAATGTAGCCAAGGGATTGTGATCTGTAACTTCAGTGAATTTCCTTCCATACTGATAAGGCTGAAGGTTCTGCAGTGCCCACACTATGGCTAGACATTTCTTTTCTACAGCTGCATAGCATTCCTCCCTGAGTTGGAACCTATGACTGAGATAAACCACAGGGTCCTTTCTCCCTCTGAAGAAATCTGGTTAAGTACAGTCTCACCCCATGGTTTAATGCATCCACCTGCCCAACTAATTCTTTGCTGCAATCTGGACTGGCTAAAATAGGGGGTCCTCCAAAAGCTTCTTTAAGCTTCTGGAATGCTGCTTACATGATGGGGTCCACACTACCTTATCTGGCCTGTTTTTTCTTGTCAGGTCTGTGAGGGGAGTAGCTATGGTACTATAATTGGGGACAAACTTTCTGTAGTACCTGCTGTCCCTAAAAATGCCCTCACCTGCTTTTTGTTAACAAGTGCAGGCCATGCCTGAATAGCTTCCACGTTGGCAGGTGCTGGCCTGATCTTACCACTCCCTGCTCTATGTCCTAGGTAGGAGACCTCTGCCATATCCACCTGACTGGCTGGGCTTAATGGTTAACCCTGCCCTCTGTAGTCTGCCCAGCTCCTCCCTCACATGCTGAAGGTGCTCTTGCCAGGAATGGATGTAGATGTTAATATGATCTAGGTAAGCAAGGGTAAAATATTCTGCTCCTGCTAGGATATGCTCTAACAAGACTCTGGAAAGTTGCTGGGGCATTTTTCATCCCAAAGGGCATCTTTGTGAACTCATACAAGCCAAAAGGATTCACAAAGGCTGACCTCTATCTAGCACTGGGAATCAAGGGCATCTGCCAGTGACCCTTGGTAAGATCAATGGTGGTAAGATACTTAGCCCCACCCAGCTGCTCTAGGGCTTCATCTGCCCTAGACATGGGGTAAGCATCTGATTCTGTATGACTATTTAATTACCTGTAGTTCACACAGAACCGTGTGCTATCATTCTTCTTCAGTACCAGCACCACTGGGGAGGCCCGGGGACTGATGAACTCCTGAATTACCCCTAGTTCCTATATTTCCTGTATCTTCTCCCTCAGAGTCTGACTCTCTCAGGCACCCTATAAGGGGCCCTACTTAAAAGGCCTTTGGGGTCCTGTATCCAAATGGTGTTGCATCAGGTGCATGCACCCTAGTTTCCCAGTGAACATGTCCCGAAACTCCTGTAGCACTACTCAGATTTCTTGTATCTGGGAAGGAGATAGCTTCTGGGACATTGCTAACCCTTTCACTAAGGTGTCAGTCCTAGCCTCACTGTGGATATCAGTCACCAGATCTCTCTCAGACTCCTCCTGCAATCCACTGCAAATACTCAGCACAAGGGCCTCCCTATCATGGTAAGGTTTCATCATGTTAACATGGTACAATCTGTGCCCTTGTCTCCTGCCTAGCAGTTCTACCATGTAGTTAACATGACTGTCCTTCCTTATCATCTTGCAGGGTCCCTCCCAATCTGCTTGCAACTTGTGTCTGACAGGAATGGGAATCATTGCCTGCTGCCCTACAGCATATTCTCTAGCTCAAACATTCCTGTCATATCAGACCTTTGTCTGCTGTTGGGCTTCTGCCAGTTTCCCCTGGGCCAATCCCATGAGTTCCTTGAGCCTTGCCTGATGTTTAGGACATATGCTACAACAGACTCCTTGTGGGAGTCACACTCACCCTCCCACTCATCTTGAATTAAATCTAGAGGACCCCTCACCCAATGCCCATGCAACAACTGAAATGGTGAAAAACCTGTGGATTCCTAGGGAACCTCTCTGTAAGCAAACAACAGATGTGGCAAATATTTGTGCCAGTCCCTCTTAAACTGGTCTGCAAATGCTCGTAGCATGAACTTGAGTGCAAAGTTTAACCTCTCAAAAAGACCATTAGTCTGGGGATGGTAGATGGTGGTCTTTAGGTGCTTCACCCCACAGTACTTCTGCAGACAAGTCAGCAGATCTGACATGAAATTGGCACCTCTGTCAGTCAGTATTTCTTTTGGGAAACCTACAGTGCTGAAAATCTCTAACAAAGCGTTTGCCATGTTTTCTGCCTCAACAGAGGACAGAGACACTCTCTCAGGGTATCTGGTGGCATAATCTACTACCACCACTAGGATATGGTTTTCCCCATAGAACATGGGGTACTCAGCGGCCCCACAATATCCATAGCTACCCTCTGATATGGCTCCTCAATCACAGGCAAAGGCATCTAAGGAGCTTGCACCTTGTCTCTTGCCTTACCTACCTTTTGGCACTGCTCACAGGTCCTGCAGTACCCTGTTACCTCTCTGGAAATCCCAGGACAATAAAAGTTCTGCATAATATGCCTGTTCATATGTTTTATGCACATAGGACATGCAAAGGGAATATCATGGGCTATGGATAGAAGTGCCAGATGGTAGGCTCTGGACACTATCAACTGCTGTATTCTCTCACCTTCTAGCCCTCCCTCAGGGGTCCACTCTCTGCACAGTAACCCTTTGTACCAGTATACAGAATCCCCCTTCCCTTGAGATTCAGTTGCCTCACTAGCTACCTCTCTCAGGCCTTATAATGTAGTGTCTGAGAGTTGAGCTTGTCTCAGCTATCTCTTTGTAACCCTTCCCAGCTCCCCTTCCACAGGACGTCTGGTATCCTCTGACAACTGTGCCTCACTGTCAGCCTGGGTACTACTACTCACCTCTGCCCTTGCAGTCACTCTGTTCAAGGGAAGTTCAGTACCCACAAGCAGCTGTGGTTCACTTTCAGTCTCACTGCTACAAGGTAGCTCCCTTCCTGAAATAACCACCTCACCAGCTCTGGCTGCAAGTGTGTGGTCTGTCTAGGCCTCCCCCAGGCTACTAGATCCACATGCTTGACTTCAAGCCTGACTGCATGTAACTGCATGAACACATGGTACTGCATTATCAAAGTCCTTCCCTATCAGGACATCTGCATGATGGTAGTTTGGTACCCTTGTTGTCTCAAGACAACCTACTGTTGGCATTTTGTCATTCCCATTTACTGACTTTCCCACCTTTTGTTCCCCACCTTGCCTCCGGGGACACCTATATGCTACATGGTCCCACCAGTTGCATTCAAAACATTTAACCCTAGGTCCTGGATGTGTACCTGGACTAGTGTCTTCCCCTGCTATTGGTAGATTCTGCTGGGGCAGTTTGGGCTGCCCACCATGGGTTCCCTTTGACCCATGAGCAGCACTAGGTGTCCCTTTCCTATGCAGCGATACCCTGCTTGCTAGGTATAGGTTTCCCTTCTTCTTCCCCAACTCATCTACAGTAAGGCATTGTCTATCAGCTAACCAGATCCTCATGTCCTCAGGCAAAGTGCTAAATGCTTGTTCCCTCACCAAAAGGTCTGCCATCCCTTCAAAAGTGGTGACCTGACATCCACTCACTCACCTATGAAAATAAGTGCTTAGTTCAGCAACATATTCACACACACTTTCATGTGCCTTGCGTCTGTGCTCACAAAACCTTTTCCTATAAGCTTCATGTGTTAACTTAAAAAAGTCTAGCAAACAGTTATTTACAGTGTTATAACTTAAACAGTCATTATCAGACAGTTTGGAAAGAAGAGTTATAGCTTTACCATGGAGTTAAGGAGTCAGGAACTGTACTCAGACCCCTTAGTCAACATCATGCTGTTTACATAACCTCTCAAACATATGAATGAAACTACCAAAATTATCCCACTCTGTAAATTGTGGAATAAATTTACTGACTTTTGTTGCTTCTGGGGTTCAGTTATTCCCTTCCCCATTACCTCCATGATTCTGGCAAAGCGTCAGCATCTCCTTTTCATGTTGCCTCTGCCTCTCCTTCTGCTCAGCTTCCAGCCATAGCAGTTTCTCATTTTCCTCAGTTTCTAGATGCCTCAGTCTCTCTGCTGCCTCTTTTTCTAAATGCTTGGCCTCTAGCTCAAGTCTCTTTTACTCCAGATGAATTTTTAGGTCCTCTGTGGAAAGGTTGAGCTGTCCATTCTCTGAGAGTTGTACATCTCCATAGCAATTCTGATCATCATCCTGGTTGTTATTCTCTAATGCAGCTGTGACTAAAGCTCCAATCATGTCTGCCTTAATTGAGTTGGCATACACCAGTCCTTTAGCCTGGCACATCTCAGCCAACTGACTCCTTATCAGCTTGCCAAACTCCTCTGCTGACATGCTTGCCTGCTCTCCCTGACTAACTAAGCTAACAAAAGAAATAAAACAATTGTGATATGAACTCTGAATGTTCACTGTGTGGCTGATTAAGAGTCCAAGCACCTTCAGTGATCACTGTACACAAGCTAGAATTCAATATCCACTCCACTACAAGTTAATTAATATTTGATGTGACTATCTCACCACTATCAACCAATTAATATGTGATGCGGAGACCCCAGCACTGCCAAACAATTAATACGTGACACCCCTACTCTGGCCCAGTAATCAAGGAGCCTCAGTCCTCACCACTAACACCAGTGAGGGACATACACATTGAGAGGATGACTAGTACACACACAGTAAAGTACAATTTCCCTTAACAGCACACAGAGATCACAGTCTGGGGCTGGTCTCTCCATCTCTCTCCAAATCCCCAATAAGGCACAGCTATAGGGTTAAGATCTCAGTTGAATGGACAAGCCAAAACCTCCAGCACCAACTTTGGCCAACCAGTGCTTCATATCCCTGCCCAAATAGCTGACATACACACACACACACACACACACACACACACACACACACACACACACACACACACACACACACACACACACACACACACATACATACACACACACAAACACACACACACTTAGATTTGATTTATATACCAACACACAGACACTCCTGGGGAAGGCTGACACAGGCTTACTAGCTATGCCCCCTTCTACCCAGACTATAAGGTAGTTATCACTGTCACCAATCACTACTTATCAGCTACTGTAAAGGCCCTTAACAAAGGGTGCCCAATCTTAATGTGTATTGTTACTATTATCCAAATGGTAAGTGTGTCCAAGACTAAAGCTATTTAGGAGTGGCCTGTACAGTGTCACCAAATACATATGCAAGTACCCTAAGAGCTTAAAAATCTCTACATGAACCAGTCACAATTAAAAGGTTTAAATATATTTAATAATAAATAACAGAACAAGACAATACTCAATAACCCAATACAGTGACAACAGAGTTCAGAATCACAGGAAAAATGCTTTAAAACAACATTGCAGGACAGTCTCACATAAATACAGAAAACATCTAAACTAATCTTGCTATATTCCTATCTATCTCAAAGAGAGATACTATAGCCTAAGTCTTACTTACAGAGCAAGATAAGTGTTGGTGAGATGGTTATAGGTCCAGAGACAAATACAAAATGCACTGATTTTCTCTTTGAGATAGTTCTTAAGTTACTAACAAACATTTCTGCTGAGTCATCTCAGACTACACCATTCTTGTCAGCTCTCCGCCTTAGTTCCCAGGCTAACAGGAACCAACAGAATTTAACAGTTCTCTGTCAAAAATACTTTTCTCTCAGATGTACAGCTGCTATGAAGTCACAGAGCATTACAAAAACACTTTACATGTGAAACCTAATAATTATCTCTGTCTTAAGACAATAGAATGAAACTCTAGCTGTAGACATTCTATCTTTTAGCTGTGGTAAACACAATCATTAAACTCTTTACTTATTTTCACAGAGTTTGCAAGTTAACTCTGTATGTCCCAGTTTCTACTATGCAAACATACATTTGCACAGACATATAGTACATATAAATGTCTGTTCTTTTCCAGCAGGATGCACTGTGATTACATTTTTTAAGTTCAGCACATAACATAGAGGTTACTTACATTTGTAGACAAGCCTATGGATCATATTAATATTTACGATGACATAGAAGTATTTACAAAATTCTAGCTAGCTGGGCTGGCAGCCTTCACATATGTCATTAAAGATATCTTAAAAGTATAACTTCACAGTAAGAAATAATGTGACATGCATCTATACTTGAACCCTTGATGTGATGCCCAAAAAGCAATCTCCAGGCAAGTGATTTGTATCAATGTTCCACAGAGGAAGTTGCACTATGTTACATTCAGTAGTCAAAGAACTGTTTAAGTAACGGTTGCAACTTATTGCGTTTATTCTGCCTTTATTCTGTTTTCCGATAGCACAGCATGATGAATCACCTTTGAGCAAGGTAACCAGACTACTGTAGGTGATGACAACAACTCAATGGGTTTTGCCATAGGACATGTCAGTTGCCATAGCACATGAACAGCCTTTCACAGTCACTTGGCATTTTGTATGCGATGTCAAACTCCACTCAAATACTGAGGACAAAAAGTGAAGGCTTTCTTATGGGCCATTTCTGGCCATGTGCATTGTGTGTGATTCTATTTTTTGATCAGATCAAATGTGTGAAAATGGGGTTGATAGGAATGCTGTGAAATGGGGGGGGGCAAGGAGAAGGGAGGACACAGGGAAAATAATTGAGAAATATCCATGAATTTAGTGTGAGAGAACCATATCTATCCATTTTTTCACAACATAAATCTAGATGTGTAGCCAGAATTTGCTGAATTTGGACTGTCACCAAGGGTAGGTGACAACAACAGAATAATGTTGTACATACAATTGTACCAAATCAAGTGTGTCAAGAAGACACATGGGTAAAGTGAAGAGCTCTGCATGGGGACATTATTTATTTGTGAGACAGGTACCCATCTTTTACATTTTTTTTCTTTCAAAGATAGAGGAATGTTGGGGAAGGTGCTTAGGAATGTGAGAGTGGGGTAGGAAGGTTAGATGAGGAAGCAGGTAAAGACATACAAGACAAACTAGACAGACAAGGATGGTCATGAACACAAAAGCTTGAAGACACCATAATTGGTGATATTAGGGATAGGTAGGGGGCATCAGAGTGGCACCCACTTCAAGCCTGAGAACAATGAGAATCTAGTCTTCATCCTCAGAACTGTCATCACTGTCTACATTCTCAGCTTCCTGTGTCAGCCCTCAATGTGGCATTGTCTTTTCAATGTGACAAAGTCCCTTTTAGGCTCGGCTGACCTGGGCAACCAAGCTCCTTTCCATTATACCCTCCACTAGCCGTCAGCACTTGGTAGATGACAAAATTACCACCTCCACTATTACTACTCCCAGAGATTACCAGTGCAACAGCTGCCGGGACAGAGCTACCTGACATGGATGGGCCAGGTAGGGCAGAGGTTGTGGAGGCAGTGCTGACAGACTGGCACCATGAAGTGCAGGGTGTGAGTGCTACAGCCTGTGGAGGGATGGCAGGCTGATCTACAGTGGTCGGTCTACCTCTCAGTGCTGTATGTCATATTTTGCAAGTAGAAATTTATGACAACAGAACATTTTTTAGACATATAAAATATTCCCTCCACCACAAGAAAAGAGAGATAAGTGGTGGGTGAGACAAAAAAGACAGAGAGAGAGAGAGAGAGAGATAATTAGATCCATGGCATATCATATGACTATATAATTTCAGCAAATTAACACTTATGATTATCCAGTTTATACACCTTTACCACATCCAGGTATGATGGGAAGGTCTTACTCTGTGTACTATTAATCAGTTCTACTGCTCTGACATCATAAATACCATTATTTATTACTGTATTGCCATATTGCATATGTGTACAATATGTATTAGGCTTATATTAAGACTTGATGCATATGTTCCCCATGCTTCTCTGAGGCAAGTTAACCTCTCTTGGTGTGCCTCATAGTTCACTGCAATATCTTTAGCAGCTGTATAAAACAGAAGAAGACACATGAATGCATACCGAATAACAGTCTTGCTTAGGTACTGTATTTTATATCATTTAATATAGATAGGTCAGCATACTTACACAACTGTGGGATGTCAGTAGTCCTAACCTCATCCTCCCATCTGCTAAGGAGGTCTTTCTTGCACTGTTTCAAGTCACTATAGTGGTGACGGAAATTCTGTCCAGTGCATGGGATGTCAGTTGCACTGGAAACAGCCTTGGCTACTCTGCTCCAAGCATCAATCTTATACTGAGACCCAGTGTGGTCCTCCTGCATTAGCCTACAGTTATAGTGCTTCATGAGGAAGGCAACAACAATCCTGGATTCCTCCACACCCTACTTCTGTGCTATAAATTTAGCACCATCATCTCTCACACCAGCCATGGCTTCAGAAGTCAAGCAGCAACTCTTAAGATTAATTGGTGCCCAATTCCAGTCTCGCATTTAATGGCTAGTGCGCAAGCATGCACAACTATGACAGCTGCATTTGCACAATGGTAAGCACAAAGAGGAACTTGTAAGCAAGGCAGAAGGCATTTTTCAAATAACAAATGTGTGAGACATGGCAGTGAGATTTGTCACATGTGATGCTGAACATATCATACTTTTGCAAATGGTCAACACTGAGAGCCTCAATGGCTTGGCTTGTAATCTTTGGTATTTTGGTGGTCAAATCAAATGACTTGGCACAACCGTCTTGTATTATACACTGTAAAAGGTTAGCTGACCAATGAAAGAATCACATCTTAGAAATAAATAATGCATACATTTAAAGCTGGGTTTTGTCAGTGAGTGCTACAGGAAAACTTACTTTTAACCATGTTTATTACAAACTGCATTCAGTAAGGCTGTAGATATACTTCAGATAGGCCTGTATGTATGTGGGACTTTAAGTCTTGTTACATGCATTTGCATGAAAGAGCCATTATTACTCTTTGAAAATGCATGTCAGATGGATAGACTATTATGAGATAGATAATAAAGGTTGGGATATGATGCATACATACTTTACTATACATACTGTTCTAAACAGTTTCACTTTCAAAGCATTACTGACATATTTCTTGTAATAAACATAACTATGATAGGCATTTGTATGTAGTGTTGCCTTCCTAATCAAAGTGTTACTAGAAAAATCTAGATTTGAAACTTGAATCACCTGTATGGTAATTCCAAAGTCAATGCGCACTTATACCTTGCGCCACAGAGGAAGTTAGATGAACAGGTGGATTTTCTCCACTAAGTATTGTCCAGAGTGCTGACGACCATGCATAATCTCTAAGCCTGATTGCACTACAGAAGGCTGCTCACATAACATTTTTCACTTTTTTCATTAAGCAGGTAATCTTGAGTGTATGCTGTTAAGCACTGAACAAGTGCAAGAAACAGTAATAAAAAGCATATTAAGTTATGATGACAATGATTCCTTAATATGGAATAATACTTTCCTCAATACCTTCACATTGCATGGATTTGAATCCCAGAAAAAGTGTGTTAAGGGGCCAAAGTCACTGCATTTACAGCTTCTGCCACAGAAACAAGTATGCAGCAAGTGCACATCACTCACTCATTAGTAGTGCTGTGCAATAGTAACAAACATGTTTGCCCTAATGAAAATGATAGTAATGACATTGTTCAGTTTCCTTCAACTGTCAGCCCTGTTTGTACTCTGATAAGGATTGCTGACGTTACATTAGCAAGAGAAAAAATGTAACAATTTATATTTTACACAGCAAATCCATCTTACTGCCGTTCAGAGTGCTGTAGCACAGCACAGCTATGTAAATGTGTAATGCAAAACTGATGGCAAGATCCTTTGCTAAATATGCCTTAACTCTGTCAGACACCACACTAGCTGGAATTGAACCCTCATCTCGGTGCAGTAACAACACACTCAGTTGTGTTTCTGATCCCTCTTTGCCACCAACACAGGACTAGAAAATGTTACTTTCTCATTTGCTTAAACATCCACAGCAATGTTATACTGACAAATGCATTAGAGTAATAATGGTCCTTACCATTGTAATGTTAGGTTAACAACAATGCCAGCTACTTCTTCTCTTTATTTTCTAAACATATCCCCCTCCTCTCAGCTTAACTACAGAAATGCAATGACATGGACATTTATTTTCATCTTTGTTTCAATGTGTGCTATAGCTGATCAGCATTTCAGACAGATTTTAAGCAGAGGATGGACAGTGTCCTCTTACTACAAGGATGTTAGTGTTTTAAGATTGTTCACATAGCTCTGAAGATATTTACACCTTTGTATTGTAATTCTACTCTGCCTGAAACAAACACTTCAGAGAGAACAGTCACTTCAGTATTGCTTGTTGCTGTAGTCAGAGCAATCAGAAACAATTGCAACCCATTAGCAGCTAACAATTGTAATTGTTCCTCCCTGCAGTCCTAGGGTGTGTACTTGCAATTATGTAGCTATCTACACCATGTTTACATTCTCTACACAAAGTGATTTTTTGATATTCAGGAATGCTAATGATTTCACACTTCATTTGCATCTTCACAGTGCTTAGAGGGCTGAATCTACACTATAGGAAAATAATGGTGTAGACATGGAAGTTAAAGGTGAGGAATCCAGCTGGATACAGAGAAAGCATTAAACAAATGAATCCAAAACAGCCCAGAAGTTGAAAATTGAAAACTTCTGGGCTGGTTTGGATTTATCTGTTTACTACTTGTGTATCACTACTGGGCTGGTTTGGATTTATTTATTTATTTGTTTGCTGCTTATGTATCACCTGTGTTTCAATAAAGAGAGCATTGTTAATAGTTACTTAGAGTAGATTGTTCTACAAATCACTGCACTATTGCATAAGTTATGTTTGTCCTGTATACCCATGGCTTACATGTTCATATTTGGAATATATTTCAATATGCAATGAGAAAAATTGTGCGATGTATGCAATTTTGAAATTTCACTGCTGCTATGCTGCACATATGGTAGTTCTTAGTGTCCCCCATGAGAATGTTGATGAGTGTGCCACAGGCTTTGTTTATTTCTGTTTGACTTAGGGTTGCGTATATGTGTGATGCACAGAGTGGATAGGTACAAGACTGACAACATGCAGGTATATTATCTTTTTACACATTTGTTCATCTACTACAGGTTCCACACTTACCTTGACATTACTGCAGGTAGGAGTACTGTGCCATGGGGCTGTCTCTGTCTGATGCTGCTATCTGTACACAGGTATTACATTTGTGAATATTGTTTGTGGACATTGGATGGCATCACTTTTAATATTTGTATGAGTTTAGGTTGTTATGTATATTCCTTCACTGCTCAGTGTGTGTGCTATCATTTGCCTCTTAGCCAGGGCAAAGGCATATTGTGCATGTCTATATCTGCAGCTGGTGATCCCCCCTCAGATTCATCATCTGTATGTGAGGGAGGTGCTGCTCCTGCCTGTGGTTCAGGAATGTGTGGTCCTGATCCATTGCCGTCCTTGTTGTAGCTGTTTCCTCAAGGTGATATTGTACAACTTGCCCCAGACCATGAGAATTTCTGCACCGGTGCCTGGGTTGTACTACAAGGTACCTCCAATGTGTCTAGATAGTGGAAATGGGACTTCAGCATGCCAAACACATGGTCTATGATGTTTCTAGTTTGAGCGTGGTCATCATTGTATTCTTCTTCTGTGGGTGTGTGTGCATTTCTGATGAATGTCACAATCCATGGTTCCAGTGCATAACCTGCATCACCAAATAGATTGTCTTGTGGAACATCACCTCTAGCAAACCTTGTGTAAAGCTAAGAGGTGTACCATATGTGTGAGTCATGATAACTGCCTGTGTTGCCTGCACAGACATTGAGGATAATCCCTCGGGCATTGCAGACAACCTGGCAGTTGACTGAGTGGAACCCCTTCCTGTTGATGCATGTCCTTCCCTGTTCACCAGCTGGGGCTTTTATTTCTATGTGAGTGCAGTCTATGGCCCACAAGACATCAGAGAAGTGTGCTACAGTATAGAATTCCCGGATTGTTCTTGCTTTCTCCTTTGGTGTGCATGGAAAATAGATGTACTCTCTTGCATGTTGTAGCATAGCATGAAGATATTGGTTAAGTATTCTGGAAGCTGAGGACTTTGACACTCCTAGTATATCCCCTGTGGGTCTCTGGAAGGTAACAGTTGCTAATATGCTTAATGCTACACAAACCTTAATTTCCTCTGGTATAGGTTGCCCTCAATTTTCCTGGGTCTGAGGTGGGGGCAGCAGAGGTTGCAGATTTATTGTAGTGTTTCCCTATCAACCCTATATTGCTGCACTATTTCAATATCATGCAGTCCATGATATGTTAAACAGAGTCTGAACACCCTTCTTCTCCTTAGACAATGTCTATCTGCAGTATCAGCAGCATAGAGTTGAGCCTGCTATACATACACTTGCAAGACAGCAGCATGAGACCCTAAAATTGCTTTTTTTTTTCTAAATGCTACGATGGCTGCATTCCAGCAAGTTTTGGTGTTCATAACCAAGGGCTACGTCATCTCTACATGGTTACTTTATAATTTGCTGAATGACTGCCATATTTACTTGGTTTATTTGTATGTAATTCAGCTGCTCATGTTTTAATTAGCATAGTATGCTGTTTACATTTGTTTTTTGCTCTACACATTGTGTAGAGCTGTTTAATGAACACAAAATGGTGTGCTATCGTGTGCATCGTGGCATGATGCACAGACAATAGCATTGTGTAAATAAGTATTTCATGAATACAGCCTTATGTCTTCTAAAGAATAGATATGAACAGTCACTCCATTGCTGTGAGGACAGCCTTCAATAGAAAAAATAAGATTATCAGCTACAATCTCTATCAAATGAACAAATGAAGTCTCTTCTTTTAAAAGTTTTGATTTTTTTATACAAACCATGAAAACAAGAGGTTTTATCTGAACATCAAACTGACAGAAAAAAACTCTCAGTGCATCTGTAGATATTATTTCCAATTAACTGTTGTAAATGGGCAGATAGCCTAGTATGAACCTATGAACCTATGAACCTATAACTTATGGTTCAACACTGAATCCTCAAGGATGTGAAGAGCCAAGTCTATATCCCACATATCATGATGTAGTTTCTTCTGTCAGTTAAATTTTCTGAAGTCTAAATAACACTCCCAGGCACAAAGAAAGAAAAGAATAATAGCAGTTCTTGCTCAACACACATCTCGGTGGATAGACATATTTTCTTATAGTGCAAATAACAGTCCCAGACAACAAGAAGGGAAAATAACTTTTTTTTTTTTTGGTTTTCATGCAGTGCACTCTACAGACATTAGTGATATTTTCAACCACAAATAGAATACAAATTTTCTTCCAAAACAAGGTGCATAATGCTCATACTGTTCTGTTCTATTCTATGATGATGTAATACTGTTTCTGAGGAAATCAGTAAGTTAACAACTATAAATAATTTCATACTATTAAAAGACATTTCTAAATTCCACATACCCAATGAAATATACATATATTTGCATTTGAAACTTTAAAACAAAATATATAATATGACATTTGTATACATAGTCGACAATCTATTACTGTGAAGTGAGACACAAGAAGAGAACATCATAGGATCATAGGAGGTTACTAGGTTATTGGCCCTGAGGCCTTTATAAGCCTAGCCAAGAGTTTAGCCCATGTTTAGACAAATCAGCACCCGATGCCTCTGTCCAGCAGGGACACGGGTGGAATCCCAGGGATATATTTTCTGTTTCCCATCCAAACTAGCGAAAACCACCGCTAATTCAAAATCCAAGAACTCGACTCAGGCCTGTCCAAATGTAAAAAACATGAAAAACAACAAATTTTATTAAGCCACTATAAAAGCTATATAAGCCACTATATAAGCTTTCAAGAGAAAGTCGTTCTGTATATAAGATTCTTGGATGACATTTTTATCTTGTTTAATGGCTCACTGGAAGAAGCCCAAGACCTAGTGATCGGCTTCAATAATTCATCTGACTTTTTGAAATTTACTTGTACAATAGACATGGAGAAGATATCCTATCTGGATGTGGAACTTTACAAAGACAGAAGTCTAGGTCAGTTTGGAGCCAGAATCCATCGGAAATCAACTTTCTCTAATTCTTATCTGCATTATGATAGTGACCATCCGTTTCATCAGAAAAAAGCTATAGTCAAAGGACAACTTGTAGGAACAGCTAGGATGGTGTCAAGGGATAGTGAATTTTTGGAAGAGTGTGATTTCATAGCCAATTTATTTCTGGATCGAGGTTATCCAGAAACCTTGATTGATGAGTTGTGTCTTGAAGTTAACACCAAGAGAGCTAATGGCTATTTTTCTTCTATCTTGAGTCATGTTGTTTCTGAATTGAGTCATTCACCATCACCTGTATGCCCTGATTTCCAGGGAAACATGTCCAGGTCCAATTTTATTTTAACTTTTCATACGGATGCCAATGACATAGTTACTATAATTAAGAGGAACTGGCTATTACTATCCCCTGAGTTACTTGGAGGTCCAATTTTTGATAAAGCCCCATTGATAACATACAGAAGGGGCCCTAACATCAAAAATATTCTGGAATCTACGTGAAATTTAGTAACACCAAGATCAGGGATGTATAAATGTAATATGTGCAAATATTGCAGATTTGTCCAGGCAGGTACAGCCTTTACAGTTAAGAACAGGAAATTCCTCATCAGGGGACGTTTCACTTGTTCCAGTACCCAAGTGGTATACCTTGCTCAATGTTCATCATGTCCCAGTTTTTACATTGGCAAGACTGAGAAGAAACTCCAGGAAAGAATGTACGAGCATTTGTATGCCATAAGAAGAATGAAAATGGACAATGCTTTGGCTATGCACATCCAGAACAACCCAAACCATGAGTTTACATTTATGGTTATAGATCAACTGTATAATACCAATTCTTATGGACCTGAGACATATAGATTAAAATGTAAAGAGCTTCTTTGGCAATTAAGATTGGAAGCATATCACCCCCCTGGTCTTAACAGCTCGTTATCCATTAATTGTTTTTTAAAACTTAAAAGTTTGAAAAGGTGATGAGCTGTTTATTCTCACAATTATTTTAAAATGAGAGTCAAAAAATGAAAAATGAGAGTCGACAAATTAATGGTTTTATAACTCTTTATTAGTCGACAGTGGTGGAGGGTTAATAGTCATTAGTCATTGTTATGATTATACATCATGATTATTATTTTACAATATATATTATTGATTTATATGTTATTATTTAGTAATTTAGGTCTATATACGCTAACTTTTAGACCTGTTTTATTTAATGACAGTATCAAACCTATACCGAGTAGCCTACATTTATGTTATATTATATGTTACATGCCATATTTTATATTTTATTATTTTTATTATTCAGCTAGATATGATTAATATTATTTTTCTTGGGTAGCTGTTCTAGTTATTTAGATGCTTAGGACAGTATGCATTAATTTCATTATATTTATTATATTCATTATATTAGTTATTTTATTTGAAAGCAGGCAAGATACAATGTATGCATAGGTAATCTCTGATTAGGAAGCGTCACACTTCCATTATTAGTATTTATGCTGTAGGTTGAACACTGTCATTATTTTTATGTTATTTTATATATTTAACACATTTATCTACTTTATACAAGTTTAATAATCAAAATATTGGACTTTTTTCTTTCAGTTTCAAAGCCTGCTATTATTACAGTCTCGGTGTATGAATTTTTCATTATGTTAATAGAGAATTGCAAATGCACCTTAGTTAGTTAGCTGTGATCTGTACCTTTAAGGAGCTAAAGGGAGAGCAAGGGGCGTGGGTAAGTGTTTCAATGTGAGTATTTAAACTCACTTGTAATGGTGTGAATGTTTTGCTTGTCTGAAGAAGTTAGTGCAAGGTACTAACAAAAAGCTTTTATAGTGGCTTAATAAAATTTGTTGTTTTTCATGTTTTTTACGTTTGGACTGGCCTGAGTCGAGTTATTGGCTTTTGAATTAGCGGTGGTTTTCGCTAGTTTGTTTTTCCGGTCTTGAAAGTTTATTTCTTTATCTGTTTCCCATCCAGTTATCCAGGTTGTGCTTAAAATGGGTAAAGAGGTACGCTGCTTGATGTGGAGAGGGAGTCTATTCCATAGATGGGGGAGTTTCTAGGACACAAATCTGTCCTACCAACAAGTCTTGTTGATGTCACAGACTAGGTTGAGGCCACGTATGTGGGTTACTTGAGTGGAGCTTGACTTGTAGATATGCAGCAGTCCCATCAAGTGGGGCCATGATCTCCTTGTATGCCAGACAGAGGTCACCTCTGAGGGGTCTGTATGAAACTGAGTAGAGGGATAGGGCTTTTCTTATCTGTGTATGGTAGATGTTTGATGCCCTGGATTCTCCTGGTGAGGAACCTCTGTGTGTGAGGTACATGCTGAAAGGGGCTTTATACTCAGTAATGGGCCATATAAGGGAAGAATACAAGGATGTTATGACCTCTTTGTCCCTGGATGAGATACCCTTACTTATCAGGTGGGACATGTAGAAGGCTTTCCATACAATAGAAGCAAAAGGGTAGTCAAAAGTTAGGTTGCTATCAACCTGGGTGCCCAAATCCCTCATGACTGATTGCATGCTTAGGATGTTGTTATTAATGTGATTATTTGTGGGGACATCACTCACCAAAGGGGGTGATGATGCATTTTTTGGCAGTCAGGTTGAGGCCATGTTTCTGGCACCAGTCATTTGTCTGAGTGAGACCCTCTTGGAGGATGTCCATATCACTAGGTTAATTGATGACAGCACCCGGCTTGCAGTCATCTGCAAACTTGGTCAGCCATAGCCCACTGGTTTTGGCCTGCACCTCAGAAAAGTATATCCCAAATAACAGACACCCCAAGACTGAACCCTGGGGTACGTCACTTGTTATGGCTCTACTGCTTGAGGTGGCTTCACCTATTTTGACTATGTGGGTTCTATCAGTGAGCCAGTTTGCTACCCATCTGGTAACATATGGATTGATGCCTAGTTGAGAGAGTTTATCGATTGGGCCTGAATTGGGAATAGTGTCAAAGGCTTTGGCCAGATCAGCATAGGCAGTGTGCACCGTCATCCCTCGTTCATGGCTTTGGTGACTGTCCCAATGAAATCGACCAAATTTAGCAGACATGACCACCCCTAGATGAAGCCAAACTGTGTGGGATCAAGTGTTTGGTGGGTACCAATGTCCTTGTTAATTAGATCCACGGTAATCCATTCAATAGCCATGCAGATCAGGCTAGTTAGGCTGATGGGTCTATAATTTCCTGGATCAGTGGATGCTCCACCTTTGTGTAAAGGGATGTGACAGTGGCTGTCCTCCACTTAGCTGGGATAAAGCCAGTGCTCAGGCTTTGGTTGAATAGGGTGCCTAAAGGTGCTGCAAGTTCCTACCCGCATTCATGTAGGATGCAGCCTGGGATGTTATTGGGTCCCATGGAGGCTGTATTTTTTGCCTTTGAGAGAGCAGTGGTGACCTGTTCCCTAGATATAAGGGGAAGGGGTCAGGTACTGGGGATGTCCTAATTTACAGATGGGGGGACATAGGGGCAAAGTTTTCACTGAATCTGTCAGCCAGCAAGTTTTCTATATCTATGACATTTGTATATGTGGTGTCCTTGACCACCAGTTCTGAACAGATCTGGATGCTTCCTTTGAGGTTGCGGACATATATGAAGAAGGCCTTATGATTGTCTCTAGCAGATGTGGTCAATCTGGACTCAAAGTTTGCTTTGGAGGATTTCACTAGTGCTCTCATTTGCTTGTCAGGCTAAGGAGACATTGTTTCCAATTGGGCACCTGCTCCTTCTTGGTCTTGGACAGCAATTTTTTCCTTTTGTTATAGAGTTTATTTATTGCAGATGTCCACCAGACAGGTTTACTCTTCCTTGCAGAGGATGATTTAATCCTGTCAAGTATTCCTGATTCCATGCATCTATATAAACGCTCGTATAATGCTTTGGTGTAGTTTTGGATATTGGTACCAGTTCCTACAGAGGGGGCTGTGAAGCTGTTTATACCATCCCTCAGGAGACTGTAATCAGCTTTGTAGAAGTTTTTATGTCTGAACCTAGCTTGAGGGAGGGTTGGGGGAGATGGTGACTTTGAAAGTGACCGCTTTGTGGTCGGATCTTACCAGGGAGAATGATACTATAGGGATCCTGCAGTGGTTACTCATGTTGATTAATACCAAGTCCAAGCTATTATCTTCTCTTGTGAGAGCATCGACTAGCTGTTCCAAGGCATTTGCATTGACAAAATCAAGGAATCTCTGGGCATTTCTGTTCTGGCATGAGTAGTTCTTCCAATTTATGTTTGGGAAGTTAAAGTCACCCAGGATCAGGGTAAAGGGTTGAATCTTGATAGATTCAAACAGGTCCAAATAGGCAGATTTGGCATCTTGAGTCAGATTTGGGGGCTGGTAGCTAGCTATGATTTGAATAGGGGTCTTGTCAATGGTTAACTGCACCTGGAGTGTCTCCTGTGCGTCATACTGCTTGACCAGCCTGGAGGTGTGTACATCTTTAATGTATATTCAAACTCCACCTCCTTTGGCTTTACTGCCCACAGTTTGGGGTCTGTATATATGATAAGATGAGTAACCAGGTAAGGCTGGGGTGCTCTCTACAGCTTTGAATCAGGTTTCTGTGACTGCACAGATGTCAGCATTTTCCAGGGTTAGGAATGCTTGCAATGAGTGAAGTGTGATGTTTAGACTCCTAACATTTAGCAGCATGACCTTTAATTTGTGTTTTGATGAAATTTTTATGTTGGTAGTTTTAACCTCATCACTTTTCCTAAAAAAAAGGCACTATATGGGGAGGCAAGAAACTTTGTCAGAAGCCTGAAGCCCAGGTGAGACAGATGCAGGCCACCTTTGGCAAAGCATCGTGGTGTGTCAATCATATCTTCCCAGGTTGTCAGGTACTGGATCCCCCTGGAATGACACCAGAAACTAAGCCAATTGTTAAAGTCAATCATTTTCTGTTTGTATTGAGGCATCTTTCTGGGTGATGGAAGAATGTTGCTTAAGGCTAGGGACATACCTGCCTAGGACACATAATCAGTGAGGTCAATCATGTCTCTCTTCATATAGTACAGAGAGGTATGTCTCAAGGCATTCATGCCAACTTGGACTATGACAGAGTCATAACAGTACCTGTTGTTAAGAGACTTGAGTGCGTATGTGATATGGTGGATTCTGGCACCTGACAGACAACTAACCGTGACTTCCTCCTTATCCAGTCTAGTGAGAGGCACATCTGTGCGCCTCACAATGGAGTCTCCTATGACTAATATGTTGAGCTTATGGTGAAGCCTTAGTGGCTGTGAGGCACAGGTGTGTGGTATGTGGTGTGGAGGGCTGTGGAGATCGCGTGTGTTTTTGTCTCGGAGGTCTCCTTTGTTTGGGTATGTTTATGTGGATGACGTCCGCATATGTAGGTGTGTGTTGTTTAGGTGGGTATGGTATTTGAGATGTAGTGATTGTGTTGACAATCTTTTTGGTGCCAGATATACTAGCTTGAGGGGGAAAGAGCTTGGATTCTAGGTTCCTAATGTAATTGCATCTCTCACAAATTGTGTTCCTAGGTGGTAGTAGTAGTAGATGGTTGTCCATGTACATGAGGCAGTTGCTACACTTTCTCAGCATGTTCATATCAACATGACTGACAGGAGAAACTTTAGGAAATTGTCCATCCATATTTGTCAGAATCTAAGGGAGAAAGGCCAGAGGGAACTAAGGGGTGGACATAAAGCCCAAGTGCTTAAAGAAAAACTAAGAGCTTAGAATAACACTTAGGAATAACAATTAATTTAGACAGGCTATAAACAAGCAGTAATAAATGCAACAGAAAAGATGCAGTTGAACACTTTAGAGAACAGGCAGCAAGTAGCAGGAAAAAGCAAAGCAAGATGAAGTAGAGAGTAGTAGGAAGAAACACAAATTAGAAAAATATAAGCAGTTGAATAAAGTGTCTCTCTCTTTTTTTATAAAGTAAAAAGGGAGAGAGAAGGAACAGGATATAATTCAACGTTAAGGGATTAAGGGGTTTGGCCTTCCCAAATGATATCTGTGTTAGGTAGAATAAGCTACAGAGATGTGACTGGGAGGAGTGTTCCAGATCAAGTTTAGAGTAGGGGCTGGGAACTACAAAATCTGCCAACATTAAGAACACAACAGCAATAGAGTGAGATGGGGAGCTTAATCACAGATTAGAAAACAAAATTCTGCCAGCAAATATATAAATAATTCAGTCAAGCAAAAATAAAGACTGTGCAGAACTCTGAACAGTTAAAGTGCCAAAAAATATACTTATCAGCTTTATACTTCCAGATTGTTTGAGAAGTACTCTCAGCCAGAACACAAGGAGATTCTAGCAATGAACAGAACAACAAAATGATACAGCTACTAAACAGATTAAAACATGAGAATATCAACATTTGAGCCACATTCTAATGTCTGAGAGACTGAAGCCAGAGTAAGGCAGACTAATTCTACAAATGCCAAAGTTGGAAGTCAAGCAAGCATCACAGAGATTTCAAGTGATTCAATATGTATTTATTTATTTGCATTTGTTTACAAAGAAAGTACAACTGGGCAGAAGCCCCTTTTAATGAAGGCCCAGGGAGAAACAATCCAGAGTAACATATAATTATTACTAAAAAAGGATTTAAATATTAAACTTGATCATATTCACAGCTACTATCATAAAATAAAACAGTCATACACACTTTAAAAACTCCTTTAATAAATATAAAACTGGTAAAACTGGTAAGCGCTTTCGTTCTCAAACAAAAACATGGAACTTCATCAGACCAAGTTACACCAGACTCAAACACATTAAATACAGTCTATAAAAGTCACATGACTTCTTCCAAGCTACATGACTTTATAATACTTAATGTTTTAACCACTTCTTTTTGAATACAACTTTAAAATTCTCTCTCTCATTCAAAAAAAGAATATTGTTGGCAGATTAGACTAAATGCATGTAATATTCCTGGTTTGAATGAGAGAGAATTTTAAAGTTGTATTTAATGTGCTTGAGTCTGTGTAATTTAGTCTGATGAAGATCCATGTTTTTTTTTTTTTTGGAACAAAAGCACTTACCAGTTTTATATTTATTAAAGTTGGAGTTTTTAAAGTTTGAATGACTGTTTTATTGTATTATTATAACATATAATTATATTAAAATAAAAGCATACACTTTGTTACAGTTACAATTACAAGTCAACAGTATAGCATAAAATTGAGACCAATAAGTTTTAAGAAATTCAAAATACTTTCAGTTTTAACAATATAATGTGTACCTATTATGTATGAGATGACTATATTTCATGAAAGATATTGGAGCTAGAAATAGTCATGCAACTGAATTATAAACAGAGGAATAGTTCTGAAATGCCTACCCATACCTGTGTGTTGCTAACCCTAACATCTTACTCCTGCCTCTAACCCCAACACTTCATAATAGGTTACTAAACACTCTTTCCCTTACAATACCACTATTGAGACATAGTATATCTGGAAGTTAATTTTTTTTCCCGATCACAGAAGGCGACTGTTTGTTGTCCTTTTGCGATGTATGTAGTTTTGAACTTGTAGAATTTCCAGTATTTATGTTTTTGATGTTCATACATCAATGTCGTGTACATCAATGATTGTGCACATTAAATGTATTTAAAACAGAAATAGATAGATAGAGGGAGAGATAGTTGGTTTTTTTTTGTTTATTTTAGAAAATAGTTGACTTTCCTATTTCAGGACTTAGAACTTCACTTATGCACTATTACTGTTAAACAAAGACAGGCATAATCAAGCTGGAAGCAGAAAACTGTTCTTTCCTACATTATACAATTTACAGGCAATGTAATGCACATCACAACACAGAAGCTTCCAAGACTGTAATGTACAAAAATCATGTTGAGAAACTGGAGGACTTTGGGACAGATATTGTCAAGAAAAAACAATCTCTCCACTAGGATTATACACAACCCTCCTTTTGCTTCCCTATTAAATAAACAAAAGTTTGAAATTTCAAACACTGCTTTATCGACAACTAAATGTTGAAACATCCAAATCCTGAACAGACGCAACAGCATTTTTTTTCCTAGGGAAAAAAATTGCTGGTCCACAAACAAAAAATAATTAAATAAATAAAAACAAATACAAAATAAAGTGGGGGGCTTTGCACCCCACACCCCCCTATTTAAATATACCAACTACAAGATCGCACCACGGTGGAGGAAATAGCAAAATCACAAAAACGGCCCAGTGATTTTTTCCCATAGGAAAAAAATCGCTGTTCCATGTCTTCGGGATTTGGCCTTTTCGACAATAAGCTGTCAATAAACTGGCATTCAAAATTTCGAATGTTTGTTTACTTAATAGGAAACCCTCCTTTTCTATCTTTTTTTGAAGATATTTCAATAAGTGTAGTTGTCTGTGTATGAAATGTGCATAGTATAAATAAATGATACTGACCTTTGCCTGTTGTGATCAGTAAGTAGGAAGCTTTTGGTAGCTAAATATTTTCTTTCTTTCTTTCTTGGAACTTGAAATGAATGGTCAGTGCGTGAAAAGTGGACATTGGGTTGGGATGAAATTATCTTTGACCACTCTTTAAAACACTGATGTGTTTAGTAAGCAAGGCTCTTAATTTATGTATTTGTTTACTTATTTCTTTAGAAATAAAAACACATATGCTTAAATATAGGCCAGAGTACTGAAGAAGTGGTAGCTAAGCATGAGGAAGAAGTCTGGGATCAAAGGTTGAAAAGGCATGTAGCAACAGAAGTGAAGAGTCTTTCAAAAGAAAAAATAGAATCTTGTATCAAATACAATTACTTCCAAAATATGCCAAAATTAGTAAATTCAAAAACATTTTACCAGCAGATGGCACTAAATAACACCTTTTTGCATTGCAAGCAATAAGCACCCAGCAAATAGTTTTCAGCCTGTGACTAAATGCATTGCTCTGCCAAGCTACCATACCACTCCACGTGTTTGAAGTGGAGACTACAATACAATCAGCATCTATAGAACAGAAACAATACAACAGACTTCACTAACAAAGTGCAAGACTTTTAATACTGTCCAGACAGATAGTATTAAATATGCCAGAAGCAGGGTAGCACCAATAGAATTATAATGTAAGACTTTGGAGGAATGGTATTTATCATTGGGTATCCACCTCATTTCATAAATTTGTGCTATGAAATTACTCGGTAAACTGCAGAGATTATCTGCTCCCCAGTGTACAGAAACTTCACTCACATTATGGTTATCATTAATATTAGAAGAACAGCATGTGGTAAAAGCTGCCTCCCAAGCCAGTATCCACAATGCTGCACAGTGTCAACCTCAAGACGGTGGTAGCCCATTTAGACAAAATATTCAGTTGGCTGCAGTTTAGCCATACTAGTTCATAGAGAGCAATTACTTTTGCAGCACTAGAGGAAATCTGAGGACCTTGGGACAGCTATTGTCAAGAAAACAAATCACTAAGATTATACACAACCATCCATTGCTATCATTTTTTTTTGTTAAAGGTACATTGAGTATTAGAGCATGTCAGCCAGTACAGTGTTCCTGCGTAAATAAGAAGTGTACCTTTGTTCTAGAGCTTGGCAGCAAACAGAACAAAACTATAAGAGAAATACAGTCCATGCAGTACAATACATCTTACAATGTATTGTACTGCATGGACTGTACAGTGCAATACATCTTACAATGGAAATGGGTAAATTCTAGCTTCAAGACAGATCATTGCCTGTGATTATACAGCCTTAGTCAGCAACCATTTTGCAGTTCCATACAAATTAACAAGACCGTTCAGTATGTATTTAAAATGGAATAAATACAAGCTGAAACAGCATAAAATATGTCACAGTCTGAGTCCATAAAACAATGTTTTTTAATCCTGCATAGGTTGTACACATTAACATCCAGATTATATCAGTCACTTGTACAGGATACTGCTGTAGCCACATATGAGTAGGAGAAATGCTCAGAGATCAAATCTATGTTATGCACCCTAAATATGTGTATTTTTTTTACACAAATGCATATAAGCTTTAGGATTATAGTAATGCACCTCACTTCTTCATGGGACTATATTATAACCATGAAAGTCCTTTTCAGCGAATACATAAACAGCGACACATATTGCGCGAACCGCAAATACACCGAATGCCCTAAACTGAGAAATTCAAAATCTCGAATCATCATAGTTGGCCAACCCCACCACCCGCTGCATACTATCTACCCAAACAAAATAAATAAACCACATACATACACTAACCAAAACCGTACTTCTAACCCTAATGTAAAGCTTGCATATACTACCATGTATGCACTTACCTTAACCTGCACCCTAACCCTAACGTCCGTAACTATTGCACACTTACCTTAAGGAGCTATACCCAAACAAAATAAATAATCCACACATATACACTTAACAAAACCCTACTTCAAATCCTACACTAAACCTTGCATACATTACTATCCATGCACTTACCTTAACCCACACCCTAACCCTAAGGTCCGTAACTATCGCATACTTACCTTACTGAGCTATACCACAGAAGGGCCAAGTATGACGATTTGAGCTCAACATTTCGGATTTCGTGCTTCAGGGTGATCAGTGTTTTTGCAGTTCGCTGAATACATGTCGACGTTTCTGTATTTGCATAAGTGGACCTTCACAGTTTTAATAGGGAACCATTCTTCATACCTCTCCACCTGCAGACACTGAAAAGAGAAACAAAGGCTCTTGAAAAGTATGAACATCCAGCTAAAAATCTGAGCATCTAACTAGCATAACATTTAAATAACAAATAGCAAATAACTTTTTTGCTTTCAATAGTAATGTGGGAATACTGCCTAGAAACACATTTAAAAAAACAGTCACAACAACAATGGAAAATTGTAAGAACATTATCTAAGAGACAGTGTAAAATCTGTAGACTTTAATGAACTGTTTTCCAAAATTCGACCACTCAAGGTCATTTATTTTTGCTTCAGAAAAACAGAGATATAAGATATACATCCTCTTTCTTTAAATTATTGTTGCCAATACTATTGGTCATGCTGTATGACATTCTGTCTACTAGACAACTGCAAAAAATGTATGTGATGAGGGGGATTTAGAAAATTGTGTGAAGGGGTAAATCAAGTCTGAAGATAGGGACATATTTCTAAAAATAAGGACATTTTGTGCAGGGATAAATCAGGTCTTAAAAAATGAATGTTCCTCCAAAATAGAGACAGTTGAGAGGTCATCTTATTGCTGAAGACATTACTTTGCTGGCAGTATGGAGTTATGCAACATGTTAAATGGATAAAAATACTTAAAGTTAAATACAAATTCCCATGTAGTGCCACCTAGTGTGGTTTATAAACAATAAGGCACAAATGAGCTGTGACATAAAAATTATACATTCCTACTTTATGTATTTTGCAGAAAATATAATGAAGCTTTGCTTAAACATGCCACAACAATAAAGAAAATTCCCAAATGAAAGTGTTTATTACAAGATGGAAATCTGAAATATTTCAGTACAGATAAGAGGAAAAAGCAAATAGTTTACTAGAACAAAACAGAATCCTATCAACATTATAGAAAACTCTTTCACTTTTTCTGTTTTTGGATATTCGTGCCAAATATTCATTGTATGGAATGCACACAATATAAAAAGATTAAGGGGGAGTATTCAGTAACAAATAGTGCACATTATTATTAAAAACTGCATAATGATCAGCAGTGTGCAGGAAGGGGGGGGTGATTCAGAGACACAAGTCGCACAACTATGCTACTGAAGAAATAGCACAGTATATACAATATGCAAATAGCCACATAGCTTTTTGCAAATGACTGGCATGCTAATGAGAGATCTTACATATGCAAATAACAAAGTCAACATGGCAGCACCACTCAGAAACATATAAAACTGACACAGTAAGCAGTAGCAGATATCATCTGTTCTGACACCAGAATTTTCCAGTTTACAGGAGCATCACTGATGCTATGAGTATCATTAATATTAGCGGAGCAGCATGTGGTAGTAGCTGCCTGTGCATTATCATACCTCTCAACTGTACAGATTTTCACAGTCTGTCTAGATTTTTGCCTTATATTTTTGGTCCATTTTCATAAAATTGAGGCTTTCTGGCAAATTAGTGGCAAATCATTAAAGACTGAAATTAGAAAATAATGACAGACATTTGAGTTTCAGACTTTATACCCTTCAAAAAATTCATGCTAATGCAAAACCTGTTATCATATTAAATTTTTAAGTTTGTAAGAGCAATATTTACAAATTGTCCCTATTTTTGGGGCTTTGTCCCACTTTTATTTATGACTTTGTCTAGATTTCTTGCTCTAAGAGGTTGAGTGATATGTATACAATCACTTCTACTACCAGAACATTGTTGACCATTACTGAGCGAATACAGACTTCACACATGAGTTAATAGACATTTGCTACCCTTACGTGGAATGAGGGGACATGTGTGGAATACCTATCCCAGTGCATACAAGGGGCAGTGTAGCACTAACCATCCTTGCTTTGGGTACCTTTCAGCATTTAATAAACATGTGCTACCCTTACATGGAATGAGGGGACATGTGGAATACCTATCCCAGTGCATACAAGGGGCAGTGTAGCATTAACTGTCCTTGCTCTGGGTACCTTTCAGCATTTAACAGTCAGCATGTAAGGAGTTTCACAGGCATTGACTTTTATTTTATTTTATATTTATTTATTTATTTATTACTTATTTTCATTTGTTTACTGGGTAGTGTCCGATGGGGCTAGTACCCCTTTTTCAGTGGAGACCCAGTGAGAAAAGCTCCAAAACAGAAACAGAAAATACAGAAAAATATAATAGTAAGATCTGAATTATACCATAATAAACATACGTTAAAAGGTAAACTAGCTAAATTATTACAAATAGGAACATTGAGAAGTGTAATTACAGATTATTTGATGTTGTTGGTCTTTTCCCAGTTAGGGGTCGCCACAGCAGAACTCCAGTCTGCTAATGATTGGTAGTTGATTTTTATGGTGCCAAGTTGCCAGCCCAATGCCCAATCTTCAGTGCAGGCATGCCCATTCACACATGTCTTTCCGAGGCCACTCGACCACAGGGAGGACATGCAGACTCCATACAGAAAGCACTCCAGCCAAGAATCTAACAGGAGAACCTCTTGCTGTGAGGCAACAATGCTACCGCTGTACCACCGTGGCTTAACAACTGAGTAAATTCAAAGCCATCAGAGAGCAGACCAATTGAAAACATATGTACTGAAAGTTCCTATAAAAAAGTAATACTGCGTAGCAAAAATACAGAGATAATTGAAATACTGAAGTAGCAAATCAATCATTTTAACATTGGTGAAAATAGCTTGAGCTGTATAAAGGTGATTGAAGAGAGTTGAGAAATGCTAGGAGAGAGAAATTATCCAGGAGAACTACTGGGGCATAGCCAATTGTTTTTAAGATATTCTTTTATTTTTATTTTAAAAGAAGAATAGTAGAGAGTGTTTTTTTATGTGTAGTGGGAGAGCATTCAAAGTCTTAGCTATTTTATTCGAGTAGAGGGGTCACCATGGTAGTTATGAGACTGTGTTATTTTTAACAGTGGCCTGTTGGAAGACCTAAGGGACCTGCTGTTGACATGTAGTTGGACCAGGGTCAAATTATGGGGCAGTTATTGGGGTTGTAAATGATTTTGTGGGTGATGATAAGTTGGTTTAATGTTAACAGGCTGGGAAGTTCTAGACAGTTAAGTTGTTGAAGAACAGAACAATGATGGGCTTTATGGGGAAGATTGGTGGCAAACTTTGTTATTTTGTTATTGCAGGATTCTAGGTTATGAAGGTCAGCCTTGCATAAGTTGGTGAAAATGTGTGAGTAGTAGTGAATGGTAGATAGAAGCTGAAATCTAGTTGTGGCTAATCTGGCTTCAGGTGTTAGGTAAGTTTTGGCCTTGTAGAGACCTCCAAGTTTAGCATGGATTTTTATTTATTTATACTTTGTTGTCCAGGTTAGTGCCACTAGGCCAATGGCCTCTTAATGAATACTACACAATTTCTCTGATGTAATGTTGAAGCATGTGAAGGAGGATATTTACAGCAAATGAGAGAACCTCCACTACTTGGGCAATCTATGACATGGCCTATCTCCCCGAGGTCCTGGAGGCCATTGTCTGCATCCACATTGCCATCAAGACTCCATGTATTCCATGTGGTGGGCAATATATCAACTGGAAGACTCTCTACTCCATCAACTTCCAGGTGGTGTACAATTAACAGGGTATTATATATACCATGTGTCTATGAATCATCCAGGCAGGTCCCATGATTCCCCCATCTGGCATATGTGTGACATACACTAACATTGCATGTGGGATGATGTTCTGTTGCACATATTTCCTGCCAGGATATTCTATTTCCATGAATACAGGAAGCAAGGCACTCATAATGGTACCCACCATTATTGGTTGCAGGCGTTGCAGGATATGCCTTGGAACCATGACTGATGACCACCCCACCTGCAGTCCCCGGACCATGATGGGAATGACTTGCACCACTTTAGTGTTACAGACATAGAACATCACCAATCATTTGTTCAGACTTATAAAGACTCACTTCTGCTTTTTGAATTCATCTGGTGGCATACTGCAGTATGCACCAAAGTCCTGCATTAAAATATTTGTGGTTGGCAGCACACTACACAATATGATAGTATGAAAGCAGGTACAAAGTGAAAATGTTGTACTGCCTGAGAGCCGGTAGAGTGGCAGCAGCAGCAGAGGAAGAGCCAGGTGAAGAGTCAGTGGAGGAACTAGCTGTAGTGATACCACAAATGAGGCAGAAGCTGGTGCAAAATTATGGGCCATGACATGGACAGCACAAAGTAAAACTGATTCATTTAGTAATACACCCAGGCTACGCATTCCTGTGCATTGGCTGGCCATGCTGTGCATCAGAGATTACCTTACCTATACGTGGCAGAGGGATGGGCAGGGCAGGTCTATATTATAACCATGAAAGTCCTTTTCACCGAATACATAAACAGCGACACATATTGTGTGAACCGCGAATACACCAAACACCCTAAACCACGAAATTCAAAATCTCAAATTATCATAGTTGGCCAACTCCACCGCCCACTACATACTACCTATCCAAACAAAATAAATAAACCACATACATACACTAACTAAAACCCTACTTATAACCCTAAATTAAAGATTGCATATACTACCATGTATGCACTTACCTTAACCCACACCCTAACCCTAAGCTCCGTAACTATCGCACACTTACCTTAAGGAGCTATACCCAAACAAAATAAATAATCCACACACATACACTTAACAAAACCCTACTTCTAACCCTACACTAAACCTTGCATACATTACTATCTATGCACTTACCTTAACCAGCACCCTAACCCTAAGGTCCGTAACTATCGCACACTTACCTTACGGAGTTATACCGCAGAAGGGCCAACTATGACGATTCGACATTTCGGATTTCATGCTTCAGGACGATTGGTGTTTTCACGGTTCGCTGAATATGTGTCGACGTTTCCGTATTCGCATAAGTTGACCTTCGTTGTTTTAATAGGGAACCGGGTAGGGCGCAGTCATTATCATCATTTGCATGGGAGATGGGTTACAGTGACAGGGTACAGAAATGCTACCATAGGGTAAGGGTTATGGGAGGTTAATGTGGTAGCAACACATGCAGCTAGGAAGCTGGAAAAGTCAGGGATGACATCCTCCAATGTCAGGGTGGTGTTTCCATGTTGGAAACTCTGGCGGAGTATATCATATAGCCCTGCAGTATCAAGAATGGAAGTGGCCTGTATGATGGATGATGCAGCACTTTAGGAGTGTGTAAAGGAACCCAACTGTGGCCTCCCTTATGTGGAGAGGCAATATATGTTCAGTGTGCACAATCCTTTGTATAGTCCATGGACCAATGAACAGCCCATGGCTAGATGTTGCACTCAGCAGACTAATAGGGGAGAGGGATGGTGTGGAACTGCTTCACCCAGAGAGCCTGGACAGGTACAGTGTCCTTGTTATGGTCAGGATAGCATCAGCCAAGCATAAGGAGCAATACCCAAACAAAATAAATAATCTGCGTCGACGTTTCTGTATTCGCATAAGTTGACCTTCATTGTTTTACTAGGGAACCGGGTAGGGCACAGTCATTATCATCATTTGCATGGGAGATGGGTCACAGTGACAGGGTACAGAAATGCTACCATAGGGTAAGGGTTATGGGAGGTTGATGTGGTAGCAACACATGCAGCTAGGAAGCTGGAAAAGTCAGGGATGACATCCTCCAATGTCAGGGTGGTGTTTCCATGTTGGAAACTCTGGCGGAGTATATCATATAACCCTGCAGTATCAGGAATGTGTAAAGGAACCCAACTGTGGCCTCCCTTATGTGGAGAGGCAATATATGGTCAGTGTGTACAATCCTTTGTATAGTCCATGACCAATGGCTAGATGTTGCACTCAGCAGACTAATAGGGGAGAGGGATGGTGTGGAACTGCTTCACCCAGAGAGTCTGGACAGGTACAGTGTCCTTGTTATGGTCAGGATAGCATCAGCCAAGACCATGAGAGTGACAAGACTCTCTGGTGTAGGAAGCCATGGCCAGAACTAACAATGATACAGCCTCTAGAATAGTGTGTGCTTTCTGCATAACCCTAATCTGTGCCCATGCACTTCACATTTAACCCTTGTATGGCTATGGTGGGTATTTGACAGTAGCCTCAGTGGTACTGCTGGATACCAAATGGGCTACTGCTGCCTTTAGCAGGAATTTCTGCTCCAGATCCCTATATGCTGTGTCATTCTGCATATAGTGCAGGATAGCCTGCACACCCTACAACAGTTGAACTTCCTCAACCAACACAATCAGCATCTCTGACCTGGTATATATGGTGTCCTCTGTGCTTGGATTGCTGACATGCATGTCTGCTGATTGGTCCTAAGGGGGACAACCAGGTTAGGGAATGCTCTATACTCACAGCACTGATTGAAATCTACACTCCTCTCCCCTGTGACAAGGACACAGACCTCAGAGTACCCAGAGAACAGATATACATATGTGTTCTGCTGGATAACCCAGTCACATGCATGGGTCACTGAATAACAATGATATAACACAGTATTAGCAGCTCCTGATGCATCCCCTACAGACATTTGGACAGTCAGCACTAGCCTGGCTCTCACATCCAAGCCACTACCAGATATAAGGTTATTTTCACCTACCCCAGATAAGATTTCCAGGAACTCCACCTCCTCTGTGAGATGTCTCTGCATTGGTAGTCTATCGCCTATGGTGGACCTGTCCTGGCAATGTCCTCCTGTGCCTTGGCATACACTATTGCGTCAAAGATGCTACAATGCATTTATCCTATTCTTCTATTATAGCCACCCACAGCACTGATGTCCTGCAGCAATCCCTTCCACACCTGACCTTAGTTGCTTTACCCTGCTCAAGGATGCACATGCTGTGTGTATGGGTGTGCATGTGGTGGGCCTGTAGTAGAACCGCCATTCCTGGTGCAGCAATCTTTTCCAGATGTTAGCTGTGCCATTCCCTCTGTCCTAAGATAAGATATGTACACCTGAAGGTTACACAAATAGATCAATATTTGCTTGTATGAATGACTGTCCTTGGAGGACACCAGTGACTTAACACTATCATCCTACCTCTGTTTGGTGGCCACAAACTTATCTATTAATATGGTATCACTAGTCACAGAATGGGCATGTTACAACTGCTTTTCTTCTTGTAGCACTGTGCTGTCAGAGCAAGACCTGTATGTACAGGAGGTTACATGTCCTCTGAAACATGTCATGTGGTCTATATGCATATAATAGACATTGTCCACTCATAAAGCAAGACAATAACCAGTCATACTTTGTGTTCTATTCCTCAACAGGGTAAGACCCCCCCCCTTCACCCCAACAGTAAGATAGTCACCTCACGTCTGCCTGCTGTTACTCCCCCCCCACACACACACACATACACACACACACACACACACACACACACACTCCACTGCTACATATTTGTTAGTGTGTACCTCACAGTCTTAAGGTCCATTACCAATTGTCTTGTCTACTGTCAATATGCCTATATGACAGTACAAACTCTTACTCATTGTATTATAATTCATAAATTGTTCAGTGTTGCATAGCCTGTTGAAATATGCCAACTGTGCTTTTTTAACCAGGGAAAAAGTCCACATACAATAGTGTGATGCAAATGAGGTGATTTATTGTGATCATCTCTGAATTGATGCTATAATGTGATGCATTATCAGCCACAGTCAGTGCTACTGTGCTCATTCTTCCTTGAACCCATGTACAGCGGACAGGTACAGTACAGTGACATACACATACTGCAAAGCTCATAATACTGCCAGGCCATGCTGTGGTTCTTTCTGTCCTGCACCCTTTCTAACTAAGGATTTGTATCATGTAGTGTCCATAGCATGCTGCCATGCATGTGAAGCTACCATTTTTCTTCTGGCTCTAACCTGCAACATGGACATGATCTCTTCAGGTATTGGTTTCAGCAGGGCTCCCACATGGTGAAGCCAAGAGATAAAGATCTTTCTCTTCCTGTTGCACAATGATTATGGCGTGCACCTGCAAGGGAAGTATTTATTTATTTATGTATTTATTTGCTGTTTATTGATTGGGTAGATGTGCTCTATTGACTCTTTTCAGTCATGATCTTGCCTTAAGAAGTGACCAGGAAACACCTGAATGCAGTATTTTTCAATGGAACTAAACTAAATATTGTACAAATGAACAGAACATTATAGAGCTGACCAAACATAAAACAGCAGTCAATAATGCAACATTAGAAGACAATGTAACTTACGTACACTATATAAATTTAGGTTTAGGTGTATTAGTGACAGTGCTGAATGGTATATTTGTATAGGTAGGTAAGTTAACCATTGTCCCTATAGCACTTGCAGATGGCTTCATTACTAAGATGCTTCCATAGTGATTTTTCTAAAATGCTTCAATGTAGACATCATTTTAATTTCTTTAGGTAGATGGTTCCAGGTGTTGCATCCTATCAGCCAAATACACAGGCAGCAGACCATCCAAGCCCAGAACACAAATATAAACTATGCAAAGACCTTCCCCTCTGTTTTTTCCCATACTCTATACCACCGGTGTATACAAGTGGGGAACTTTTAACAAACAAAACTACAAAATGACATGGGCTGCAGCAGGCAACATAGAACAACATGTGCAAGAGACTGAGGGTGGTGAGGATGTGAATGCCCACAGTGAGGAGATGGAGAAGAGTGTACAGACCCAGGGTAACCTACCAGGGGCTACATGAGCTGGAGATAGTGGAGCGCTATAGGGTGGACATGGACCTCCTATAGCAAATTGTTGAGCTGTGCCGGCCACGCCTAACACACCAAACTGACCGAGGGGAACCCATCCCAGTGGATACCAAGGTATGTGTAGGGCTAGGAATACTAGCCACGGGTACCTCCCAAAGCTCAACTGGGGATATCATGGGGAATTCACAGGCATCAGCATCCAGAGTGTTCCACCAGTTCCTGGATGCCATGTCAGCACATGCCAGTGAGCACATATATTTCCTCAACACCCGTGAGGTGTTGGCCAGCAATATGCATCTCTTCCACCAAATAGCAGAATACCCTGAGGTAGTGGGTGCTATATATGTGTGTATATATATATATATCTATATATATATATATATATATATATATATATATATATATATATACATATATATATGTATATATACATACATACATACACACACAAACACATCAAAGCACAACCCGGTGATAAGGGTAGGGCCTACATCAACCTCAGGAGTCTCCCCTCCATCAAATGCCACATTGTGTGCGATGCCCAGGGCATTATAATGAATGTGTGTGCTGATGCAGCTGTACCAGATATTTGCCAATGGGGACATCCCCTACAGTCACCTAGTGGGGAATGCTGGTTACACACTTGAGCCGTGGCTGATGACACCCATCAGAAATGCGCACACACCTGAACAAGAATGCTATAATGAGACAAACGCACAGACCAGTCTTATAATAGAGAATGTGTTTGGGATGCTCAAATCATGGTTCCGTTGTCTGGACACATCCGGTGGAGCCTTGCAGTACTCACCAGCTACATGTACCCAAATTGTTATGGTATGTGCCATGCTACACAATATGATCCTGCGGAGACAGCTGCAGCAGGAACAGCACGGGGCAGAGCCACACAGCCCCCCACCAATGCCAAGGCCTGCACAGGAGGAGAGTGACTCGGAGGAGGAACAACCTGAGCCTGCTCCAGTAGGCAGATGGAGGCGTGCCCAGTATGCCCAGGCCATAGCAAAGAGACAATGCATAGCACATACACTGACACAGTAGGGACCCAGGGAATGACACCTCTCCCTGACTCGCACATACAGTAAAAGGGATGCAAAACATGACACTACCTGTGCTCAACCATGTATAGGGAGTGTACTATGTGCATCAGACATAGGCAGCCCTCCAGCACCATCATCAATTCTGGCACACCCACAAGGTAAGTCAATCAACCTACCAATTGCCAAATGGAGTAGAATGTGTCATTACCTGTATCTATGGTATGGATGCGAGCATGCAAGGGAATTTGGTGGCTGAATGTTATGGCAGCAGATAGTAGACACCCATAGTGGCACTATGACATCTGTAACGCATACTGGAGTCACCACAGTAGCCAGTACTACACAGGGTGACAAAACCCACTGCAGGAAATATGCTGGGCGACATGTGTGTCTATATGACTCACACATGCCAGTCAGGGAGGTTCACATACACAACAACAGTCTCAGCCAGCAGGACAGGTGTAGACAAACCCAAACAGAGCCTGTGCTATGGCTTCTAAATGATGTCTATGGGTAACCTCCCCCCAGGTCTACACAGACAGACTACAGCAGGTCAGGCAGTGGGATGTTAGTTCTGTAGGGTAGGAAGTCAGACACTAATATGTAGGGCAACTAAAGCTAAGACCTGTAGTATACTGATATGCCTCCAGTCAGTATGATAGGTTTTAATATAGAATGAAATGGAGTACCTGACATACCAGTACAGTTATAGCAAATGTGTGCATGTGCCAGGTGTGCCTACATCCTATGTAGATATGTAGAAATAATAAGGTATGCCCCCCCAATCCTATGTAGAAATGCAGTAACAGTCAGGTGTGCCCCCCCAGTCCTGTGTAGAAATGTAAAAACAGTTGGGTGTGTCCCACCACAATCTTATGTAGAAATGTAGTAACAGTCAGGTGTGCCCCCCCACTCCCATGTAGACACGTAGAAACAGTCAGGTGTGTCTCCCCCAATCCTGTGTAGAAATGTAGTAACAGTCAGGTGTGCCCCCCCGATCCTGTGTAGACATGTAAAAACAGTCAGGTGCCCCCTCCCACAATTCTGTGTAGAAATGTAGTAACAGTTAGGAGTGCCCCCCCCCACGGCTATGTTTCATATGGAAACAGACAGGCCTGCCCCTTTCCCCAATCCATTGTAGAAATGTAGTGGCATGTATAAGTAGGTATAATATGAGTGGAGCACAGATGGCCAGAAGTCGCCAAGGTGGCAGGATAGGTTGTAGCATTTGCACAATATGCAGGTCTGCGTGTGTTAGGATGGTGTGTGTTTCATAATGTGTGAGAGTGGTCAGTATGTAAGCATGTTGAGGTAAGACCTGGTGGCCATTGCCCACTACTGCTGATAACAGGGACAAGCCCTCACGACTGCAGCGCCAAAGACAATCTCCACCAGTGTAACACATGCCAGCAGTAAGCCATTGTAAATGTATGGTAATAATATGTGTCACCATCTGAAAGACTGACATGGCATGGCTGTTGTGCTAGATATATAAGTGGTACACAGGGGAAAGTAACCCAGACATACAGTATATATTGTGTCACTTTGAAATGGTGATGCCCTTGGATTTGTACATATAGGTATGCATCACAGTAACAGGACCTGTAGTAGGGGATACCGGTGATGTCTGCCTGAACACCTGCAGATCACAAAGGAGGTAGGACTGATGTATTGGGAATCAGCTGATGTACCTGCACATGCCAGCATAACTGTAATGCCCCATGCATATCTGTGTGTCAGATGCAAGTAGTGTCCATAGTACACATGCACCCAGCCATGTAAACACCACCCATGGGCACCTCTCTGGCAATATCCCTGCTGTGGGGAATGGGTACAGTATGACCCCACCTGTATATGGCAATAGCGGAAGAATGCAGCATGCAGTGCAGGTGTCCCATGCAGGTGTGTCCCTAGCTGTAGGTAGCACCCTGCCAGCATCCACACCACCTGATCAGGACTGATAGAAGTTATTGGCATGAACAACTATCACATCTACCCTGTCACCCCAGGGAAATATACTGTATGGTGGTCTGGGACTGTAGGACTGACAGAATGCAATGGCCTGCCACATCTGGCCTGCATCAACATCTAATGCCCCACAGGCACCTGCCAAAGGCCCGTGTCTCACATGTACTGCCAATGCATGTTATGTCATGGACACACAAATAACAGCATAACACACTCCATGTAAGCCATATGCAAGGCCATGTGGACAAACCACAGTAACATGTCCACCATGTCCCACTGTATGAACTGTGGATCAACACTAACACATACCTGTGATGTGGTGATACTCTTAGGGGAAATATCAGATAATGTATGCATAATGTATGGAAGAAGTTAGAATAACAGGGGGGGTATGGGAGCATGGGCAGCATGGAATGTGCAGGGTCCAACACCAACTGTGTGCACAGTATCCCTGGCTGCACATACATAAATGGGTGGCTACACACCTGCCTGTACACCACAATAGAGTAAATGTTCTGAGCCATGGCCCCTGCCTCTGTCTAACATGTGCAAATCTGTACAGCTGTGAGGTATTGCCACAGCAAGATATGGCCATACTGCCATGTTGATGGGCAGACAAGTATGGGATCCTCTGCCAGCACTGCACCAAGGTGCTGAACTGGATACACAAACCCAGCACCAAGTGTCTGCAGCTCCCCCCTCCATAATGGCATAACTTAACATGAATATGTAGGTGTCTGCCCACAATACCAGACACAGCTGCAGTCACCCTTGTTCCCCAAGTCATCATTGTGAGTAAGAATGTCCACCTGACAGTACATGAGGACAGAAAACATCACTGTGTATAACAGTACACATGTCCGAATATCTCTGCTAACAGCAGTACCATGCAGCTAAAGCAGCACAGACACAATTACCTACAGTACACACTATCCCCTGCACAGTTTGTCCCCATATTGCCAATTGATTGACGGATACCCTGCAGAAAGAGTATGCTACCTGTAGGTGTACAATACAAAGGTCTGCACTGCAGTACAAACTACCTGGAATCGATCCACACATTCAATACAGAAGGGCATACTGGGCATGCTCACACACAAACAAATGAAGGCCATGTCTCCAAACAACAGTAGACCAGACATATCTGGCATTTGCAGATGTTAGTGCAGACATTCCTCCTTATGCAGCACTCATGTGTGTGTGTGTGTGTGTGTGTGTGTGTGTGTGTGTGTGTGTGTGCGTGTGTGCGTGTGTGCGTGTGTGCGTGTGTGTGTGTGTGTGTGTGTGTGTGTGTGTGGCTCTGTCTGTGTAGAGAGCAATGCTTTTTGGGCTAGTCACACTCACTGCAATTCAAATGCCCTACTTTGTCAAGGTTGCTGATGTCATACACTGTGAAATACACCTTTTGGAAAGCTGTACCCCAGTAAACTCGGTGGTGTGTCCTATACCTGCGTACTGCTGTAGTGTAATAAACTAGTTATGCAGGAGTTCTAATCTCAGACATGGTAACTGCGTGTGTGTGTGCGTGTGTGTGTGAGTGTGCGTGTGTTCGTGTGTGTGTGTGTGTGTGTGTGTGTGTGTGTGTTTGTGTGTGTGTGTGTGTGTGTGTGTGTGACAACTGGGCTCAATGTGTAGCGGGTTTTGTAAATTTCTTATATGGTGGCCCTAGTATGTATCACAATGTCCACCATACAGGGATAACAGATGTGAAATAGCCAAGAGGCTGGGGTGCAAATCCATGCACATACATGTGACATCAAGGCCAGGCAAACAAAGTTAGCAACCGTAGTATTACCCAGTGAAACTCTCAACCCATGTCTCATGCACACACACACTCACCTAGGCAACAGCCGTTATGTTGGTAGTACCCTGCATATTGTCCACTGATAGTAACTATGGTGTGATTGCAGTGGGCTACAGAGGGCATGGCACCCTGTCTATCTGCCAATAGGCATGTACATGCCAACAGTGCACCTTCCTCATGTTCCCCACTGGACAATTGTAACACCTGTGGTGCCATCAAATGTGACCCACAAAGGGCACACCGTGCCTGAAAACATGCCCTGTATGGACAGATGCCACTGACATCAAGGAATGCCAGTATCATGCTATTAATGTACATGAGGGGTAAACCTGCTGTCCATTACCAGTTCCCACCACATGAGGCCAGGACAGGCACATCTGATGATAATCTGTGTACACAACATGGGCCAGACACCCCAGGTACAGTTCCACATGTTACTGTACATGCATGTGGGAGGTGTGCACATCCCCGACACCATCCATGCCATGGACTAAGGAACACATACATGGCAAGCAATGCACAGCATTGGCCACACACAATAGTCACCCAGGTGACTGGATGGTGAATATGATACCCACCTGTATGGGAAAATACAGAAACTACACCCCTGAGCCACAATGCAGACCATTGTCATGTGGGCTGATGCCAAGGTATACCCATCACCTAGCCTTGTATAGCTGTATGGCACAGTCAGCCACTACACACCCATGAAGCATTGCACCCATGCATGTCAATACTGGCACCATATGTGTGTGTGTGTGTGTGTGTGTGTGTGTGTGTGTGTGTGTGTGTGTGTGTGTGTGTGTGTGTGTGTGTATGTGTGCTGCATGATCACATTCGCACTCACTACTACCCCCATTGGCATACTGAAGCATGCTGTCCAATGTCAAATACTTCCACATACCCTTTGCCCATATAACCTCTGTATGACCCCTGTGGTGCATGTGATACCTGCACAGTAATATGTTGTGGCAATCTCACTAGTGATGAGTTGCATTCCTGGCCCTGCCATGTGTGTCAATATGCATGCGTCCCTGTGAGAGTGCGGTTGTGTTGATACTGGCACCTGTTCATGCGGACAGGCACGTGTACTACACCTGCCGTATAGCTACGATATCCCTGTTGCAGATGCCACTCACTATCACGTATATGTTATGAGGGCTCCTCAACATGTAACCTATGCGGTGCATCTGATAATTGCATAGAAATGTGATAGCACTACATAGTCGTCAGGGGTTTGATACCCTGTGGTGGTGTGACACAAATGTGCTTAAGGTTTACTCTCCCACCCCTCCCTAACTTTACTTTGCCTCTGTCTGCCTCTCTCACTCCCTCTCTGGTGGATGTGGAGACCTACACCTGCTTTGCTTAGGCAGCAGCATGTGTATTGTAAGTGATGCTCATAATCAGCTGATGGCCTCTGCACGAATTGCAGCCCTCCTCCAGCTGATTGCATGTGGAAAGTCTGTGGTAACATTCCCATAGCCAATTGCATGGAAACACACTCTAATATCTAGGAACATCATGTTGGTGTTGGGCCTTTTCATGCACTGTGAGCAGGAACTAGATCTGTTGTTTGGCAAACAGAATCATAGATGGACTGGGGATTTACCTCTAACAACATATACTGTGGAAATAGGCCAACACACAGGAGGGGAATGTGCCTGATCTGAATACAGACTGTATGTGCTGCTATACTGCGATTGGAGTCATGTTGGTTTAACAGGGTGCGTGTATATATGGCTGTCCTACATGTTTTAATACCTGTCATGTCATTGCTATGTTTATGAGGAAACCCCCATCTGTAGGGTCATCCGCAGACTGGGCAGTGTGTGGTGCCTTTTGTTTCTTGTGTTACCCACAGAGCACCTATCTGTGAACTGCAGAAGGTAGTGGGAGGATTGCAGTCTGTAGATGGTGACAGCCATGAGAGTTACTGACTTAATATCCCTCATAGGACATATGTTGCAACAAACCCTGTTACAACAGTAAATGTATGAGGTTATCACAGCAACATGTCAATATTGGCCCTGTATTTGTGCCTCCAGCCACAGCTCTGTCAATCTTCTTACATATGTCATGCAGTAAGAGGTGCATATGTGCCTTACACCATATTTATTGACATTATAACTATTAACAAGCCAATGAGATATCAGACTTCTACACATGTTATGTATATAGGGGTTATATTTGATGTCATAACCTGGACATTTTGTGGTTGTGTGCACAGTACTGAGGTCTGTGTACATATGGTGATTGTCGACAGTGTGTGTATTGTTAATATATACCTTGGCCAGTGTACAGACTGTGGTAGATGTCATTGCTCTTGGTCCTGTTCTGTCTGATGTTGCATGCTGTTCCACTGTATGTTACCATATCGGCTTACATGTTTGTAGGGCCAAACACGCACATGTCCCATACCACTGACAGGCATCAGACCACACTGTGTAGTGGCCCAGTATATGTAGGGGCAGTGTGTGACTGGCACATATGAGCATGGTGTTGAACAGATAGTCCATATAATGTAATATTACGCTAGCTTACCATATGTGGCTGTGGCTGTGTTCACATTGGTTGTGGTTATGCACTTTCACACAGGTGTCTGTTATTCTGTGCTGTGACATGCCTGTAGAGCCTGCTATATATGCAAGTACATGTGTATTCTCCCATAGGAAATGTAGGCCAGTGTGTAGCCAGTCTGCCTGTAGCCTGCACAGTGCTTTGTTACATGCCTAGCAACTTAGTGTACTTACCCAATGAGATGTCATGTCCAGATACTTGCCAGATTTACTGCTGGGCCACCATAGCAGTCATGTATGTCAGACAAAGCAGTGGGATGCTGTACAGATGTATGTCAATAATTAGTGGGTAGTATGTGGCCATGGCACCTCTGTACCAGTGGTTATAGGTTCATAGGTTCATAGATTAGTACTAGGCTAACTGCCCTTGTGGGCTATTTTTAGCCTAGCTAATTACCCCATGTGAGAATCAAACCCTGCACCTTATGTTTGTAAGGTAAACACCTTAACCATTATACCAACCTCCCAGGACAGATAGGGGTGCGTGAATGCATAACCTATGGGGGCAAATGTATAGCAGTAGTTACGTGTTATACCCATCTACATGGATGTCAACATCCACATTGTCAGCCTTGGTCCACATGTCTTGCACTAAGGGGTTCTGTGTACACCTCTGGACTGTCCAGAGTGTGTTAGACTGTCCACATATATTGGCCATATCTCGGCTGTAGTCCACATGAGCATTACTGTGCTAGAAGTGGTACTGTACTATGATGTCCTTAGGATGTCTGTCAGTAGCCAATGGTGCACATGTTAAAAGCAGATGTGACCTGCCACACACACCATGTCTGTGAAGACAATCTCTATTACAGTAGCAATAGTCTACAAATATACCTGTAATACATACCTGACATCCCCTTGCACTACGAAGTTGGGACTATTGGGGCTGAGGTTGGGCTCCACTCCATGTTCAGGACATATGGTGAACATATATGTATATCTAATTATCCATATATCTATATAGATATATACACATATACATATCCACATACATAGATGGATATGTTACTGTACTATGATGTCCTTAGGATGTCTGTCAGTAGCCAGTGGTGCACATGTTAAAAGCAGATGTGACCTCCCACACACACCATGTCTGTGAAGACAATCCCTATTACAGTAGCAATAGTCTACAAATATACCTGGAATACATACCAGAAATCCCCTTGCACTTCTAAGTTGGGACTAATGGGGCTGAGGTTGGACTCCACTCCATGTTCAGAACATATGGTGAACATATATGTATATCTAATTATCCATATATCTATATAAATATATACACATATACACATCAACATACATAGATGGATATGTATATGTACATATATATATATATATATATATATATATATATATATATATAAACTCAGATATATAAATATACAGAGCAATATATGTCTACACATATACAGATAGAGATACATATGCACATATACGTATAGATATCTACGTATATATTGACAGTAGTAAGTATATCAGAATAGATATGTATGCACATATAGTTGTACATATTTACATATATACCAACATAACTAGGCATATCTGTACACATAGCATGTGCATACATATATAGCTATATATACATATATCTATATATACATATATATGTGTGTGTGTGTGTGTGTGTGTGTGTGTGTGTGTGTGTGTGTGTGTATATATATATATATATATATATATATATATATATATTTGGGTACGTGTCACTTCACCTAAAACCCATTTCACCTAAACACATTTCAATGAAACCAAATCACCTAAAGTCCATTTCACAGAAAACTCATTTCATCTAAAACTCATTTCACTGGCAAGTAGTACAATAAGGCAAGTCAAAGGTGTATGTCCTTTTCCCCACTGCAGTGCGATCCTGGAGTTAGTATATATATTAAGGGGGGGGGTGTGGTTTCATGTTGTCTGGTTTTGTTTTAGATTATTTGGTAAAAGACAACTAGGTGGGGGCTATGCCACCCACACACCCCTTAATATATATTCTAACACCAGGATCGCACTACAGTGGGGAAAAGGACATACACCTTTCAATTGCATTAGAGTACTACTTGTCAGTGAAATGAGTTTTAGGTGAAATGAGTTTTAAGTGAATTGAACTTTAGGTGATTTGGTCTCAGTGAAATGGGTTTTAGGTGAAGTGACACGTACCCATATATATATATATATATATATATATATATATATATATATATATATATATATATATATATATATATATATATATATATATATATACATATATATATATATATATATATATATATATATATATATATATATATATATATATATATATATATATATATATATATATATATATATATATATGTACATACAAAGAGATGTAGTCATGGCCATATATAAGTTGCACTATACAGATGAGTATACAGACATATGTCTGAGTATGCATGTGTATTTACATGTAGACATATAGAGATCATATATCTATATACACACACACACACATATATATATATATATATATATATATATATATATATATATACATACGGGGAGATGTACACATGGCCATATATATATTGCACTTTACAGATGTGTATACAGACATATGTATGAGTATACATGTGTATTTACATGTAGACTATATAGACCTATTATATGTATATAACCATATTCGGGGGTTGTGTATACCCTCTTTGATGTATCTCACCATATGTATCTGCTATCTCTACATTATGATAAAACAACATACGTGATGCACTATTCATATTAATAACAAGGACTACACGATTTAGGAAGTAAAGGCAATTGTTCAGTACTACTCAATATGTGTATTGCCAGCTATATTGGTAAAACAACAGCTGTCTTTACAGTGATCATGGCGTAGTGGGTAAGTGTTGTGACTGTAGTGTACAGGGTCCTGGGTTCAAGACTTGCAAGGGCTGTTCATTTTGTTGCTGGCAGAACAGGGGCTGTTGGATACAAACTGGTTAAGGCAGTTTTGAGCAGCTTTAAGCACATTTGCACAGGTAAATGTGCTAAGCTATGGGTAAATGTACGGGTGCTTACACAGTGTAGGTTTCGCTTACCAGTGCACAAATCAGCTCAGCTGTTATATTGTAGCAATGTTGAGACTTGATAAGCATGGCTTTGCCCTGGTAACCGGGTCACACCACCCAGTCTGATAACATAGCAGGGCAATGACATCTGTAATAAGTGTATGTAATATCATGTACAATACGTGTGCCTATGTGTTGTCATTATGATAGCAAGGGGTGTGAGTATCATGTGTGGGACACAGACATATATGAGGCCTGTACAGCACTGTTATCCATGTGAATGTGTTACGTACAGGGGTAGTAGCCCAGGGTACGTGCTGTCACACTGGCATGTAGTGTATCATGGCAGTTCTAATGTTGACAATGCTTACCCAGGCAAGAGCAGAGTACTAAATGTAGTATTGACAACAGGCACACCTGCAGGCATTGCTGGGCTTTGAGGCCTCCCTGTTGTATCCCTGGTGTCTGAGTTGTGTCACAGTATATACCCCTTACTGGGTAATGATCTGTCATGTGGATTGTAACTGTAGACTACCATCTGTACAGCACATGTTACTGAGGGCTTCTGACATGTAGTTATGGCATACATACCGTTGTCAGACATCTATCTGTCAACACACTCATGCTGCTGCATAGCTACTTGCCAAGCTGATGACTGTCAGTCCCTGTACAGATGTGCAGATGGCAGGTATCCAGCTGGGATATGTGCAGGCAACCTAAGCTTGATTGACACTGACATGTCTGCCCAGCTGTGTAAGAAGTGGCACATATAGGAGATGTCACCCTGTTCGCACCACATGCCACAGATACCCCCACTACACTACCACAGTCAACTGAACATGCTTGGGTACTGGTCACCATCACAGACAATAACCATGTGTTGTAATGCATGTTGTATGCATGTCAACTTGGTCACCTCACTGGCCATGTGCAGGACGCACCTGGAGGATTGGCTGATGCATGTCATTCACACCCTGAGGGTCACAACAGTAGTGTCTGTCGATAGATGCCTGCTGCCACCTGGCAGGTGGCAGGATAACATTGTGCACACAACCCCTACACAACCCATCTCCCCTTAGACAATAGCTAGGTACACAGCTATGACCACCTGCAGAGATGCACCTCTGTGCTGACACATGTACACATGTGCACATGTGAATGATTGATTATAGCAGTGTCTGTGAGTTAGCACACCTGTACTTGGGAATTCCATAGGGCTTTCAAAACCAACACAGCACCCATTGCCAAAGTCATTTGTGGCTACTGCTGTATGGGACATTGCATGTACCCTGTTAAGCTCCACCCCATACTGGCTACACAAGCCTTGCAGTACCAGCACAACAGTGTTTTACAAATGGGGTGATAGGCATGGGATACCCATTGTGTTCTGGCATGTGTGTGTAGGTCTGCATGTCCATATATCTGTAGGGAACAGCATTCCGAGGCCACATACTCCTATTACAATACCCATTGCCACACAGTAGTACAGATAGTGTTGTTGCTGCCCATAGGTGAGGCATGACAATGCAACACCCTACTATGCATGTGGCATGTGCATGACATGCATATCCCTGTAGTACCACTGTTGGGGTATACAATGGGTTGTATCTCAGTCACGGCCAATGTGTGATGGTGGGTATGGCAGAGTGTCATCATGGGTCTTAGGGAGTACAATATCCACTGGGGGATGTGGGTGCTGTGTACACTGTCATTACACCAAGGTACACCCAGTGTATGTCCCATGTACCACGTTATGTTTACCACTGTCACCATCAACCATATAAATAACTGTTACCACAATCCAAGCCAGTTATGCATGTGATGTGTGCAGCTTACCTGTAACACACTGGACACATGGTCAGCTTAGTTATCAGTGATAGGCCCTGGTATCTCGTATGTGTGTCTGGCTGTTATGTGTCTGTAAATGTGTATATGATGGTATGTCATACTATGTATTGTCCAAATACACCCATCACATCCCCCATTAGCATACTGTACATGTCTGGGGACCAGTGTTACTAACAGCTGTAAGGCATCATTGCTGGATGGCTACACTACCTGCCATATATGCATTACACTCTATTCCCTACTACATGTTACACTGCAGTACTGTGGTACACTGCAGTGCAGTAACTGTGTGCATCAGAACCATATCAGCCTGTCTCTGCATTGATGGTATGGTTGACAGGGATGTGGCACAGGTATCATCATATGCACAGGGCATCCTAGTGCTGACACATGTATAACACAAATGGATAACATTATAGAGACCACATCCAACCAGTGTTACTAACAGCTATGAGGCATCATTGCTGGATGGCTACACTACCTGCCATATATGCTTTACACTCTACTCCCTACAACATGTTACACTGGAGTACTGTGGTACACTGTAGTGCAGTCACTGTGTGCATCAGAACCATATCAGCCTGTCCCTGAATTGATGGTATGAATGACAGGGATGTGGCACAGGTATCATCATATGCACAGGGTGTAATGTTGGTTTGTCAGAGGCCGAGGGTGGGCCATACATTTGACACCATGTGTGTGGGTGAGGGGTGTAACCCAGCCACTGGGGATGCACAAGCTAGTGCATTTCTTTGTGCCGGTCCCAAGCCCGGATAAATGGGGTGGGTTGCATCAAGAAGGGCATCCGGCATAAAACTTGGCCATATTATTCATGCGGACACCAGTAAATATTTATATACCGGATCAGTCGAGGCCCATGTTAATAATGACTGCCACCAGTACTGTTAGCCAACATGGTGCTGGCAGAAATTGGGCTACTGTTGGCCAAAGGAGGAGAGGAGGTGGAAAGCATGGCCAAAGGCACGAAGAGAGGAGAAAGGCTAGGACTGTGGTAGTGAGGGTCGGAACTTTGAATGTTGGCAGTATGACTGGTAAAGGGAGAGAGCTAGCCGATATGATGGACAGAAGGAAGGTTGGTATATTGTGTGTGCAAGAGACCAGATAGAAGGGGAGTAAGGCTAGGTGTATCAGAGGTGGGTTCAAATTGTTTTATCATGGTATGGATGGGAGGAGAAATGGCGTAGGAGTTATCCTGAAGGAACAGTATGCTAAGATTGTTTTGGAGGTGAAAAGAGTGTCGGATAGAGTGATGTTTATGAAGCTGGAAATTGATGGTGTAATGATGAATGTTGTTAGTGCATATGCTCCACAAGTTGGGTGTGTGATGGACGAGAAAGAAACATTTTGGAGTGAGTTGGATGAAGTCATGATGACTGTACCCAAGGGTGAGAGAGTGGTGATTGGAGCAGATTTCAATGGGTATGTTGATGAAGGGAACAGAGGGGATGAGGAAGTGATGGGTAGGTATGGAGTTAAACAAAGGAACGCAGAAGGTCAGATGGTAGTGGATTTTGCAAAAAGGATGGACATGGCTGTGGTGAATACGTATTTTAACAAGAGTGGGGGAGCATAGGGTGACATACAAGAGTGGAGGAAGATGCACACAGGTGGATTATATCTTATGTAGGAGGGTCAGCTTGAAGGAGATTGGAGACTGTAAAGTGGTGACCGGGGAAAGTGTAGTTAGGCAGCATAGGATGGTGGTTTGTAAGACAGCGCTGGTGATCAAGAAGAGGAGGAAGAATGTGAGGGCAACACCAAGGATCAAATGGTGGAAATTGAAAAAGGGTAATCGTGAGGCGGAGTTCAGGGAAGAGTTAAGACAGGCACTGGGTGGCAGTGAAGAGTTACCAAATAGCTGGGTAACAACAGCAGAGCTAGTAAGGGAGATGGCTAGAAAGTTGCTTGGTATGACATCTGGACCGAGGAAGGATGACAAGGAGTCATGGTGGTGGAATGAAGAAGGACAGGAGAGTACACAGAGAAAGAGGTTGGCAAAGAAAAAGTGGGATTGTCAGAGAGATGAAGAAAGTAGTTCGGAGTATAAGGAGATGAGGTGCATGGCAAAGAGAGAGGTGGCGAAGGCTAAGGATAAGGCATATGAAAAGTTGCATGAAAGGTTGGACACTAAGGAGGGAGAAAAGGACCTGTACCGATTAGCTAGACAGAGGGACCGAGCCAGAAAAGATGTGCAACAGGTAAAGGTGTTAAAGGATAATGAGGGAAACATACTTACAAGCGAGGAGAGTGTGTTGAGCAGATGGAAAGAGTACTTTGAGGGGTTGATGAATGAAGAGAATGAGAGGGAGAGAAGGTTGGATGATGTGAGGATAGTGAATCATGAAGTGCAATGGATTAGCATGGAGGAAGTAAGGATAGCTATGAAGATGATGAAGAATGGAAAGGCTGTTGGTCCAGATGACATATCTGTGGAAGTATGGAGGTGTTTAGGTGAAATGGCAGTGGAGTTTTTAACCAGATTGTTTAATGAAATTTTGGAAAGTGAGAGGATGCCTGAGGAATGGAGAAAAAGTGTTTTGGTACCATTTTTTTAAGAATAAGGCTGATGTGCAGAGCTGTAGTAACTACAGAGGGATTAAATTGATCAGTCACAGCATGAAGTTATGGGAAAGAGTAGTGGAAGCTAAGTTAAGAAGGGACGTGATGATTAGTGATCAGCAGTATGGTTTCATGCTGGGAAAGAGCACTACAGATGAGATGTTTGCTCTGAGAGTGTTGATGGAGAAGTACAGAGAAGTTCAGAAGGAGTTGCATTGTTATTTTGTAGACTTAGAGAAAGCATATAACAGGGTGCCTAGACAGGAGTTGTGAGAGAAGTATGTAAGAGTGGTTCAGGATATGTATGAGGGTAGTGTGACAGGGGTGAGGTCTGCAGTGGGAGTGACGGATGTGTTTAAGGTGGAGGTGGGATTCCATCAAGGATCAGCTCTGAGCCCTTTCTTATTTACAATGGTGATGGACAGGTTGACAGATGAGATCAGACAGTCCCCATGGACCATGATGTTTGCAGATGACATTGTGATCTGTAGTGAGAGTAGGGAACAAATGGAGGAGACCCTGGAGAGATAGAGATATGCTCTAGAGAGAAGAGGAATGAAGGTCAGCAGGACTAAGACAGAATATATGTGTGCAAATGAGAGGGAGGATAGAGGAATGGTGAGGATGCAAGGAGTAGAGGTGGTGAAGATGGATGAGTTTAAATACTTGGGCTCAATAGTTCAGAGTAATGGTGAGTGTGGAAGAGAGGTGAAGAAGAGAGTACAGGCAGGATGGAGTGGGTGGAGAAGAGTGTCAGGAGTGATTTGTGACAGACGAGTACCAGTAAAAGTGAAAGGGAAGGTCTACAAGAGGGTAGTGAGACCAGCTATGTTATATGGGTTGGAGACAGTGGCATTGACAAAAAGGCAGGAGTTAGAGCTGGATCTGGCAGAGTTAAAGATGTTAAGATTTGCACTGGGTATGATGAGGATGGACAGGATTATGAATAAGTATAATAGTGGGTCAGCCCAGGTTGGAAGGTTTAGAGACAAAGCCAGAGAGGCAAGATTACATTGGTTTGGACATGTGCTGAGGAGGGATGCTGAGTATATTGGGAAAAAGATGCTAAGGATGAAGCTACCAGGTAACATGAAAAGAGTAAGGCCTAAGATAAGATTTATGGATGTGGTGAGAGAGGACATGCAGGTGGTTGATGTGACAGAGCAAGATGCAGAGGACAGGAAGAAATGTAAACAGATGATCTGCTGTGGCGACCCCTAATGGGAACAGCCAAAAGATGATGATGATGTGTGGGTGAGGGGTGTACTGTGGAGAGCTGGGTGAAGTGATGTGGTGTTTGTAGGTATGGGGTTTCCCTACATGTGTTTGCATAGTGTGTGGGTATGCATGCACACAGTTTTGCCATGTGGCTGCCCTACATAGGTGTTTATAGACAGCTGCAGACCATACCTGGCAGGGTGTGCCGTTCATTGTCTCCGGCCATGGACATGTGGACTGTGTCTGCCAGGGGTTCCATGGGCATGGCTAGGTACAGGCCTTGATGTGCTACTCTCACCTGCTGATGACAATTGTCTGCTGGTACCAGGTCCCTCCTGGGACTGGCCAGGACCATGTGCATGTGGTCTGCTGTGGTGTGGTGCAGACAGCACACCCACCACACTGCCGGGACTGCTACTGCCACTACGGGAGCCACTTGGTGTCCTAGCACATCCAAGTTTGTGTTGCTTGCCCACATCCACACAGGCATCACCACTTCATCACCACACATTGAAGCACAGACACACCATGGCCGATGAGGGCCATTATCTCATCATGCCATCTATCCATGTGCTCGGTATAAGCACAGATGGCACCTGACAGTTCACGGAGGTTGTCACTTACAGATGTGAGAGCAGCCCTCTGCAGCCTCAGGCCCTGTATGTTGTAATGTTCTGCACCCTGCCATGTACTGTGCACCTCAACTCACAGGTGTACAACCCATTGTGGAATGTGTAGTACTGTGTCAGTTATGTCAGCTTTACCTCTCACAGCCCTTATGTTTTTCAGCAACACATACCTGGGATGATATGTGGACAGTTGTCATTGGTGAATGCCTGATGCCTGATTTACAGCTGTCAATATCAACAGACCATGTATGACCACTCCAATACTCTTACAATGACAACCATCAGAGCATACCATGGCTATGGGGGTGTACACACCTTTATTGATTTGACACATGCATCCTTGAGCTGCTGTGGGACTACATCACTGCATGTCTTAGCAGTACAGAAGCCTGATATGTGACACATGTCCTGTACTTCAGTGTATACAGATTGTGTTAGGTGTGCAGCTGCTGACTGCAATGCATACACACCATGTGGGCATATGTGTGCACACCCTTATTATGACGGTTTATCGCACCTCTTGTTGTGTGTACTACAGCAGTCACCACTCCTGACAGGGGTATACCAGCGTGGGCCATCTGCATTTGCCAATGTATGTTCAGTCTGCCCTACACATGTCTCCCTATTCTGCATGATCGCAAGGTCTACTCATGTGCACATCCCATGGTGGTGATAAACATGTCCGGTTTTCACAACCATACAGAAATTCTTCCAAAAGGAAGCATCCAAGATCAATACTTAAGAAATTCGCTACTTCAGGTACAGATACCACAGGAGAAGATTCTTCCTCTGGGTTAGATATAGATATATCAGCATCTACAGGCTCACCAGCACAGAAGAAAAGGAATGCCAGCATCCCTTTAGAATTAAACCAAAAGGGGGGGGGGGCAGAAAACCCAGGAAATATAGAAAACATGGAGGGGACTTTTTCGGATGTATGTGCAGAAACAATAAACGAGAATGTGTTAAATATATCATCCTACCCCATCTCCTCCTTGGAGGAAAGTATTCTTAATAAAGGAATGTCATTTATACCTGGCACTTTTCTGTGTGAAGAAAATTTTGCAAAGGATGTGATTGTTTTTTGTTGGAATCTTAATCTGAAATTATTTTTTCAGGATAAGGAAACTACGGACAAACATAAGGATTTCAGATATCACAAGTCTACTTTTCTCCCCCCTATGAATCACAGTGTACTACTATTTCAAAGCTCTATTCTTAGAGATTTACACTTTAGTTCCAGAGATAGTCATGCTAGGGCTAGTAATGTAACTAAGGATGAGATGACCACTATTTCAAGTTTAACGAATAACCATGATATAGTCATCTTGAGGGCTGATAAAGGAGGGGCAGTAATGGTACAAGACTGGGTGCAATATGATCTGGAGGCTAATAAACATCTGGTGGATAGTAGGTATTCCGTGCATCTCACATACAATCCCACTATACACTTTAAGAAGCAGATTGATGAGTTCCTTTCTTTAGCTGTACAAGAGGGAATCATTACTGATAGTACTAGGAAACAATTGATGATTTCAGATCCCAGTAACCAGTGTATATATTTTCTACCAAAAATTCACAAAGACCTCAATAATCCCCCAGGAAGACTGATAGTATCTGGAAGGGGCTCCATGACTGAGCCACTGTCCCAATATCTTACCAGATATTTGAAACCTTTACTTAAATGGGTGAGAGCTTGGTTGAAAGATACCATGGAATTCCTTCAGGTCATTTCTGAAATGCAATTGGAGACAGATTGGTTACTCTGTACCTTATATGTCAAAGCCCTATATACCAACATTCCACACTGGGCTGGTATTGAAGCATTAAAATACTGGTTATATAGGTCAGAGCTATACCAGCCAGGCTTTAATACCCTTCTTCTTTGTCTCAAGAAAAATGCTATCTACAGATTAAGGATACAGCTATGGGGGCATTATTTGCTCCCATATATGCTGATATATTCATGGCATATATAGAGGAACAAATTACACATGATAGCTCCCATAGTCTGTATATAGAAGAAACAGACATCTGGAAAATATATTCAGATGATTGCTGGATGGTATGGAGATCGGATGAGAAACATCTGAAAGAATTTGTTGAATATCTGAACAAAAATAAACGAGGGATTGAATTTACGGTAAACCAGAACAAAGAAAGATTATTTTCCTGGTTGTTATGGTAATTAAAGCTTCTGACAACACCTTAATAACAGAAGTCTACCATAAATTCCCTGAATATAATTCCCTTCTCCATGCTTCCAGCTATCAGCCCCCCACATATATGTAAAAATATCCCTAAATCTCAATATATGAGGGTCAAACGTATATGCTCAATGAATGACTCCTACCAGCATTTCAGAGATGACCTGTCCAATAGATTTAAGGAACAGGGTTACAAAGTAGGTCATATTTTACAAGCCAAAAATATGGCTGACAACATGGAGAGAGACAATCTCTTACAATATAAGAATAAGGCTGATACACCCAAAGACAATATCAGGATTTGACGACTTTTGGTAGAAACACTGGGACATTATTGGACAGTGTGCAGTGAAAATGGAACATCCTAATGGCTGCTAATAAGCTTTCTGGTATGATAGGGGACAGATGTAAATTTTTCTTTAGAAATGGAAAACATTTAGCGTCTTTCTTTAATCATTATAAGCAAGGACCCCATAGGTTAAAGAAAATCTTACAAAGTACCTTAGAGGGACAGGTTGCTATAGGTTGTTTTCCATGTGGTCACTGCACACAATGTCGTAGAATATTACAAACTAAAAGTTTTAGTAGTAAAAATACTAGTCAAGTATATGATATCCCTTTCTTTTCCAGTTGTAATTCAGACTGGGTTATTTACCTTGCCATTTGCAAATGTTCTGCATTCTATATAGGTCAAACTTCAAGACCAGTAAAACATTGGATATCAGAACATTTTAGTGAAATTGAAAACAAGAGAAACTCAAATGCATTATATAAACATACTGAGTCCCATAAAACAGCATTATTCCATTTTATTATAATTGATCGGATTCTAGGAATAAAATTCAATAAATCAGGCTGGCATGAATCGCTCAATACAAAAGAGAAGAAATGGATAATTAAATTGGGAGGGCTGTTTGCACCCAGGTTAAATGAACAGCTCTAATTGGTTACACAGGCTTTATAGACAGTATATAAATGACTAGTTAATTATGTATCATTACACTGATGAAGGCAATGTAAGTAAGTAGCCGAAACTGGTCTGTTTGTCTTTTATATACTGCTGTTATGTTTTCAATTTAAATACAAGAAAGTTGCTGCCACAGTCTGCTGGTCTATTTTTTGATGTGCTTATGGTATTTTGAGACCTTGCAGATGCCATACTTGCAAGAAACACATTTTGACCTGATAACAATAAACTACAAAAAATCTGCCTTATTGCCATCTCAACATATCATTTTTATAGGCACAGATCTAGAGTCTACAGAAATGATGGTAATGTTGCCCCTGGTAAGAGTTCAAACCCTGTGGCTTCAGGTGCCAGCCCTTCTTCTGAAAAAGAAGGTTCCAGCAAGGACATTTCTAAAAGTACTGGGCATCATGGCAACAGTGATAAACATAATTCCATTAGCACAGCTGCACATGAGAATCTTACAGTGGCTACTGTTCAGTCAGTGGTACATGCAGGAACTACCAATATCATATCAGATCATATTAAAAAAATCTTGCAAGAGAGACCTCCAGTGGTGGCTACACTCCAAGTGACCTTAGGTCGACCCTTTGTTCTTCCACAACTGTTAGCCACAGTGGCCACAGATGCTTCTCAGATGGGGGGGGGGTATTATCATGGAAAGACAGTCCAAGGTACTTGGCAGGATCACAAGGCCCACTTGCACATCAATGTCCTAGAGATGAGAGCGGTGCTTCTTGTGTTGCAAGCATTCCAAAACTCTTTTCCAATAGGAATGATTGCAATCCAGACAGACAACATGTCAGTTGTATGGTATATAAACAAACAAAGAGGAACCAGATCTTACCCCCTTTATCGAGAGGCACTGAGAGTATGGCAGTGGGCAAGGTCTTCCCAATGTTTTCTGATAGCAATGCACATCCCGGGGAAATCCAGTGTGATAGCAGACAAACTCAGCAGGGTGATTCTGATGCCCCATGAGTGGTAACTGAAACAAGACATAGCAGAAATGAAACCTTTTTGCCATGTCCATGAATGCCAAATGCAACAGCTACTTTGCCCTAACCCCCCCCCCCGGGGGAGTCCCCAAGGGATGCATATGTACACGATTGGCCCTCGGGTCTCCTATACACTTTTACTCCCCTTCCCTTGATACCAAAAGTTCTTCAGAAAGCCAATGCTTTGGGAAGCACCTTAAAACTTCTTGCCCCTTACCGACCTTGTCAAATCTGGTTCCCCTTCTTGTGGCCTCATCTTAAGGAGGAACCCTGGATTTTGGACCCAGTTCTGGATCTTCTGACACATCCATCAAGTATTCTGCAGCCATTTCTGCAAACCCTCAGATTGACAGCATGGCTGCGCCAATTCCAACCATAGCCAGGCTACCAAACCATTCACCTTCAGTAAAACATATCTTGATTTCTTCTCACAAAACTTCAATAAGAAGATTATATCTCAGCAAATGGAAAAGATTTTCGTCCTAGGCTTCAGAAAATAATCTTGACCCTTTTTCTGCACCCTTACCTTCCATTTTGGAATTTTTAGCGAAGCTTTTCCAGGAAGGGGCAGCTGCAGCTACCACTCAAGTTCAACTAGCTGCAATCTCTAATTTCCTTGTTGGAAATGGAGGTCCAAATATCATGTCCCACAGACTTTGTAGAGCCTTCTTGAGAGGTGCAAATCTGTTAAAACCACCTATTAAACCACCTCTCCCTCCATGGAATCTAAATGTTGTCTTATCTCACATAATCCTTTCCCCCTTTGAGCCTGCTTCATCATGTGATATAAAGTTTTTAACGTGGAAAACTGCTCTCTTAGTAGTGATCACTTTGGCCAGACATGTTTCAGAACTACAAGCATTATCTATCAAACCCCCCTATATGCTGTTCCATAACGACAGAGTATCTCTCCGTACTGTCCTTTCTACCAAAGGTATGTTCTGAATCAAACCTAAACCAGTCTATAGACTTACCAGTTTTCTTCCCAATTATGGCAATAAGGCAGAATATATGTTACACCTACTGGATGTGCACAGACAATTACATTTCTACTTGCACAGAACAAAGGAACTTAGAAAGATTGACCAACTATTTGTATCATTTTCAGAGTGTAAAAAATGTGCTCCAGTAGCAAAATCTACTATATCTAGATAGTTGTTAGATTGCATCATGTTCTACCATTCTGTAAACAAACAACTTCCAGGTAAAAGGTAAAATAAGAGCTTATTCTACTAGGGCTGTTTCTACCTCTTCTGCCTTTCATGTGAAACTGCCAATTGATGCAATTTGTGCTGCAGCAACATGGTCAACACCTCATACCTTTATCACTCATTACAAAGTGGATTTGGCCTGCAGGGATAGGGCCTCCTTTGGGTCAATGGTTTTGACGAATGTTCTCCCGTGAGCCACCCAAGAAAGTTGGTGCTAGGGACACTGTCCCATCAGTAAAGAATGAAGGCGAGATAGGACAACATCACATAAAGAAATTATGTACTCACCATAACATTCCATGTGAGTTGTTTTGCCTTTATTCTTACGTCCCACCCTCCTGCCTCCAGCCTTTGACTCCTGGAGTATCGACGGATTACTATTTGGCATCTATTACTCTCTGACCCTCTTCTTGGTTCTTGTGATAGATAAAAAGATGTTCTTTATATGCAATATTTAGCATACTAGCAAACAAGATCTGGGAAATTCCACAAAGCATCATGGATAGTGAGTAAGCCACGAGCTAGTTACAAGACCTCGAGCTTTTGAAAGCGGACGAGTCAGAGCTGCGGATCAGTTCTGAACCTAATAAAGAAAGAAGGCGAGATGGACAACTCACATGGAACATTATGGTGAGTACATAACTTCTTTTCTCAGGAGACTGAGTGAGAAAAAGTGTAGCCAGATACTCACAAAGCTCAGTTATGTTGATCCGGCTGGCTCTGTCTGCACAAGTACGAGCAGATATCTTTGTACTGAGCCACACTGGTACTCCTCTTTGCCTACCTCCACAACCCATTCCTAAGACACCTTCCAATTCTTCTGCTTTATACAGCCCTCTCTTCTCACAATCAATCAACCAGGAACTTCCAGTTAAAATTAACAGTGCCTACGTAAAAAAAAAAATACCATCCATTTATGGTATCCAGATTACTTACACTGTTTTTAACAAATTAAATATTCACTATATCCTTATAGTAGATCCTAGCTATCTCACTCTTACTAAACAAATGAGAAGTTAAAAGGTGACACTCCCCCACCTTCACTTCCAGTAAACTTCCATTCACCTTAACATTCCCACAAGCAGTTGTCCAAAACCAGCTTCTTATTTTCCAAACTAAAACCAGCTTAACCACCCAGCTACTATGATATTCACTGCCTTTACAGTTCCATTCATCATTTTATTACCTTGGCAGTAAGACCCATCCACCTTACAAGTTAACACCCTACTCCCCTGCTTTCATTCTTAAGCCAATTATTGACACTTCACCTTTCTGCTCCCACAGCCCTCACCCTATGACAAAAGACACCCACCTCATTTATTCTAGCCTAACTCTTCCAATTCCACAGATAAACCCTACCTGCTCATATTAGACAACACCATCCTCACCCCTATTCTCCTTCTAAATCTGCCAAAAAACTCATTACCTTATGAAAAATCCTCCTTAATCGGAGCTTCAGTGGAACCTAACCCAACACCTACTCCCATAACCCCTGTCCCCGCCACTCCTTACATAATAGCAAAAATAAACTAAACATAACCTTCTTCAATGCCTAGCATACCAAACAAACAAGAACAAATACATGACTTCATCTCCTCAGATAGCCCTGATATTTTTGTGATCTCAGAATTCTGGATAAAACAAAGTACCCTTAACTTAAATTCTCACTTCTGTATATATTCCTACCCTTTCAGCACCAGACCTGACACTAGAATTGGCAGAAGAACCATACTACTGCTGAAAGAAAACCTCATTATCCTCTCACACACTCAAACCACATCTTTAAATGAATGGCTATGCAGTAACTTAGTAACTAGAAATAAAAACACCATAACCCTCATTGTGTGTGTGTGTGTGTGTGTGTGTGTGTGTGTGTGTGTGTGTGTGTGTGTGTGTGTGTGTGTGTGTGTGTGTGTGTGAGAGAGAGAGAGAGTACAGGGAGGTGCCTTTGCCAATGCAATGAATGGTTCTGCTAGGGAGATCACCAGCACAGTCAGGTCTGACAGTACTAGTGTGTATGTTAGTGTGTGATTCAGATACATGCTAATGAGCTTGTAATAAAGTCCTTCTCACTGCAGCTGTAGCTGCCTCTGAATTCCATTTTCTTATTGCTGTGGTACTTGACCAACCTAGACAATTACTGTGAGGGGTGAGCATATTTTACGTTTGAGTAACAGCTAGAATATGATGACATAATCATTCTACTGAGTAAATATTTGGAATGGTAGCACAAATAATGGACTGAGGAAAGGTCTATAAGAAAAATATAATTCTGAGATATATCTAGATTTTTTTTCTTTTTCTTTCTTTCTTTTCCTGTCTTTTGTTCTTTCTTTCTTTCTGTCTGTCTTTATGGATTTATTGACCAGGATAGACCATTGACCAGAGTAGATCATTTTCATACTCAGTCCAGGGTATACAACCAGGTAAAAATTATACAAGATGATACAAGAAGTTGGTTGCACGGTAATAAGAAAACAGTAATGTAATCAAAGATACATAAACAATTGTATGACTAACAAATGCGAGGTCAGGAATAGGTTGCAAAACTTCTTACAGCAGGAGTACATAGACATGAAGTAATCATTCTTGTGAGTAATAATTTGACAGAGTAAAACTAGTGATGGACTGACAAAAAAATCTATGGTTGAGGTTCCTCATCAAGTCCTGCATATCTACACAGTACTAATTTTTGGGGATGAAGCAGTTCATAGGTAATCAGATGTGTATTACACATTGAAAATCACAGACAACCCAAGCAAACGTCTTCACAATTGCAGACAGGTCCAGAGATAAAACAGCTATAGTCTGCTCAATATGTGGAGCAGTGTTACTGGGGGTATATGACCAACATAACCAATGTCACAACAAAGGCAGATTACTGAGGCAAACTCAATGCATGCTTATGTATGCGGTGTAGCACTGCATACTTGCATCTCATGTTCATTTAGTATAAGGAAGAGCAACATAGCAGACATCAGACAGACCACTGTGGGTGTGCCAAAGAAGTGCTAACCCTATTTGCCACATAAACAGGTAGAAAATGGGGTGCATAAAAGTAGAAAAGGGGATAACAGCAAACAGAGATAAACATACAAGGGTAAATATAAGTTCTGAAAGGAAAGGATTTTTTTTTCTGGTAAAGGGGCCCTTTTGGTTCATAGGTTCATAGGTTAGTACTAGGCTGACTGCTCTTGCAAGCCATTTTAAGCCTAGCCAATTATCCCTTGTGAGACTCAAACCCTGCACCTTGTGTTTGTAAGGCAAATACCTTAACCATTAGGCCACCCTCTCACAGATTTACAAAAGGTTTGGCAGAGAAGGTAGTGGAGGATGGTTGTGGATGGATTACAGAGAGAATGTCAGGTAACAAGTGCATACAGACAAATATAGAATGCAGCCTCAGACAGAGAGAGTGCAAATATGCACATAAGTTGGGGAGGGCAATTAGTGGACACATATATACAGAGTGTGGACACCTGATGATGGGGAGGGCTGGACAGGGGACAGGGAACAGGAAATGTGGAATGACACAAAATGGAGGTAAAACATCAGTATAGGGAAAGGGCAGGGTCTTGGCATGGTTGGATGCCAGGCTAGCCCAGATGACAACAAGCTCAGGCATCAGTCATCTGGATGGCAAATGTTATGAGTCAGTTGCTCCCCTAGTGAATCAATGGGCAGGGCCTGACAGTTATGCAACTGTACTAGGGTCTATATTATGTTATCGCAAGCTCAGCTTGTTGAAAACGTAATCATCGGCACCACAATATCGCCCTAATTAAAGAAGAAAAGCACAGTTTGTCGAGAAAACCATTATCGTAAAGAAATAGTTGGCCCACAGGAAATCCATGACGTACAACGTTTACCCGACGTGTAATCTCAGTAAGTGTGTTAAGAATAAAATATAGCAGTAGTATGCTGCATTTATGTATATGGCATGGCAACTGAGCATAGGAAGTATGTGCAGCTCATAGCAGCTGAATCTGTGTTTAATACAAACGTAAAGGACGTTCGGTGCCCGGAAGCAACTGTGGCTAAATGTATAAAAAGCATAATGGCAGAATATACTGTGTGTGTTGTACTGCATAAGTAATGCAGCGATGGCTGGCACTTCACAGTCCTGTACTGGAACATTAGGTAACTGTTACAACACAGTTATGTCACAGAAAAAACATAAAATCCTAGCGATAGATGGTTATCTGTATACTTTAGAGAGAAACGTTAAAACTATGAATTACTGGTGCTGTAGGTTTAAGCTGGGCAGTAAATGTAAAGGCAGATCTATTACAGTGACTGAAGGAGACAGTGAAGTATTAATTAAGTTGGTGTCACACCAGCATGCTCCGGATCCAACAGACGTGGAGAGGTACACAGCCTGCCATAGTTTAAAAGAAGCAGCCCGAAGTTACAGAGATTCCCCAGCGTTAGTTGTAGACAATATAGTAGGGAGTACATCCTTTGAAAGTATTGTACATCTACCATCCCAAAGGTCAATGCTACAGCAAGTGAATAGGGTGAGCTGTAGAAAGATGGTATACACTCCTGTGTCCAGTTCATTAAATGCTATAGATACTACACAATGTGCATTAAAGCATGGTGCCTTTATTCAAACACAAATGGTAGACCTGCATACTGACACATGTGATAGTCTTCAGCACTACTGACAATTTAAACGATCTCTGTATCAGTGTCATTTGGTTTATGGATGGTATCTTTTTAACTAAAGCATGACTCTGTTGACAGCTCTATACTGTACATGGCTTCATAACATTTCCCCTCCTCTATTGCTTGATGACTAAGAAGTCTTTTACATCGTACAACTATATGTGGGAGTGTGTGTTTAGCTTGTTATCAACCTGTAACTTGCAACCATCTGTGAAATATATATTAACAGAATTTGAGATGGCTGCTATCAAAAGCGTGAAGCATAACTTCAGTACTGTGATCAATAAAGGATATTTATTCCGTTTCAGCCAGGTTATTTGGAATAAAGTACTTGGTCTAGCTACCTTGTATGGGAAGTATGTTAGATTTCAATTGTCAGTGAAAAAGCTCATCGCATTGGTATTTCTAGATGAAAGTGAGGTATTTGCACAGTTTCAATGTCTGTGTCAGGGTTATCCAGCTGAGGGGAAGGATTTGTTAACCTACTTTTCTGAGGTGTATGTATTAGGACATCTGAGGAAGGTGCAGACTAGAGCAACATCCTGTGCACGGTTTCCCACTATCTTTCCCATTCCATTCTGGAACGTTAGTACCTTAAATGAGTTGTCATTACCTAGGACACAAAACCATGTCGAAGGATGGCACAGACGTCTACGATGTTTATTAGGCAAATGTATCTGTAATATCCCAGCCATCCTTGATGTTTTGGTTCACGAACAGAATAGGGTGAATGAAGTAAGGTTGCAAGTACAGGCAGGTTCTGTTTCTTCACCACGGAAGAGGAAAGCAACTGAAAGGGAGTGCAGGCTGCAAGCAGTCTTGTGTAAACAGTCAGACTACGCCCCTGATGACTTTTTGACTACTATTGCAATGCTGCTGAAAGTATAATTAAGCTGATGAAAGTGTAGTTAAGCTATAGTTTTCCATAAACACACCACACACATCTGCACATTAGTTTTATTTAGGTGATTGTGTTTCTCCCTATACTGTATTTCTTGTACCACAGTTTATTTCTGTCACTTTATAGATATACTGGTTGCACAAACTCTTGTACGACAGAGTTGTTACATTTCAGTACACAGTGCTATTCTTATTTAGGTTGGGCTCGCACATGTTTTCACATTATAGGGTAGGGTTTCAGTTTGTACATTCATTCCAGCTCGCACGTGTTTGCCCATTACAGGATAAGGTTTCCATTACCATATGTACGGATTGCGAAGTGACCAACCATTGCAATGTAATAAGGCTCATTTCGACATTCTGAGCTTTCGCTATTTAGTTAGAGTGATATTGTGGTGCTGATGATTACGTTTTCAACAAGCTAAGCTTGCAATAACGTAATACAGACCCCTGTACTAGCCACAATAGAAGGAGCTCCACTTTGAAAAGATGAACATCCAGTTACCAGTGCACCTTGGTAGACACCAGCCTGCACACTGGAGGACCCATTGATCAAGAGGACTTCTTCAGTTCACATTCAGACAATGGCCTCCTTAAGAAACATACACAGAGGGCACCAGTGATACCTCCCATTACCCCCATCAGAGACCAGTATCTCCCTGTCGAAAAGCATACCTGGTGGCCACTTGCAGCCCAGCAACAAAGACATCAGCCAGCACAACCTGAAGCGACATTGGCCTTGCTTCCTCCTCTTCTACAACTGTACTTGCAGAAGTATGGCACAGTGGGAAAAATGATTAAACACATGCTGGAAATGCAGTTGTTGTATAGTGGCCAGTCACAGACATCATTCTCCCTGCTATTGAGAGACATCCCTATCTTCTGTGACATCCAGTCATACACAGCTGACACTCCTTTGCCACCAGAAAACAAAGTATGTACTCCCAGTATACATGCTCAACAGTTAAAACAGTAAACTACAGCAGTAGTGAAAACAAAAAAAGAATACAGAACAGATCAGGCTGTCTCGCCTAAAACTTTGTCTCTCAAGTCACTGATGAAGCAGGTCAGGATGGCTCCACTTCAGATCACTGTACGTATGCTAGCAATGCTCACCAGAATGGGTAATACCAATGGTATCATACACAATCCCAGCATGTTTATGCCAGGTAACCACCTTCCACAGTGGGCCATTATAAGTCTCTAAAGTTTCTGTACCAGACGAACAAAAACAAAATAAATCCTGTTTTAATTTGCACACCACATTCATTACCTGCTGTAACTAATGTCTGAAGTAGCCATGACCACCCATTAAGCTACAGCCTAGGAATAGTAGCCCTATACAAATTAACACACATCTGTGAATCATGTGCCATATGAAGTTAAGTAGATTTGTACCATGGCACTAATGCATGATTCTAGCACTGAACCTTGTTGCTAAGGATGTACATATATAATAAGTGTGAGCATGCAGGTCATGTGCTTAGTAGTCACTGCTATACAAATGGCTAGCACCAACATGTCTGGATAGTTCATTGTACACAGGCAGCAGTTAAAACACGGTGATGCTAACTGGTTTTTTCAGCATACCCATCATGCTAGCAGTCTCCTTTTAGTGTGATATAAAGTGCCAGTGCCATTTTGTACAATACTTAGAACCATATATTTGTGAAATGCGGGGACTTTATGAATTATTCTGTAAACTTGGAGCTTCACAGACATAAGGAAAGAATACTTCTGGCAAATTACCTCAGCAAGGAAAAAATCAACCCTGTAGTGAATATTAGCGACAGTCTCACTAGTCTTATATGTAAAGCCATAGAAAGAATTATCACGTAGATAATCAATAGAGATATAGTAAACCTCCAGACACTGGACCCAACCCAGTTTGGTTTCATCAAGGGCAGATCACGCCTACTCAACCAGGTGGACTTCATTGAGAAGGTCACCAAAGCAATGGATGAGGGCAAAATTGTTCACACTGCCTACCTTTACCTGGCCAAGGCTTTTGACACAATACCCTACTCGGGCATTGTTAACAAACTCAAAAGGTTAGGTACAAACACGTATGCCACTCGGTGGATAGCCAACTGGCTCACAGACAGGACCCAGGAAGTTTGGATTGCGGAGTCCATTTCTACAAAGAGGCCAGTCACAAGTGGAGTCCCTCAGGGATCAATCTTTGGGCAGCTCCTTTTTGGCATTTACTTCTCAGAAGTCAAAGCCAATATCAGTGGTCTCTGAATGACTAAATTTGCAGATGATTGCAAATTAGGAGCTGTCATTGAATCTCACACTGACACAAATGTTCTCTAGGAGGGGCTGACACAGACAAACAACTGGTGTCAGAGCCATGGGCTAAAACTAAATGCCAATAAATGCATAATAGTACCCTTTGGGAAGTCATCCATCTCTGGTAATGATCATATTGACAACACATCCCTTAGAGTTGACTCAGTAGTCAGGGACTTAGGGACACACATAGATAGTAATCTAGCCTTTGACCATCATGTGTCTACAGTGGTGAGGAAATCATTCTATATTGCACAACTTATAAACAAAGGTATGGCACCTAAGTCCAAGGAAGTAATTGTTCCACTGTATTCGGCATTCATCAGACCTATCATTGAGTACAATGCCCCCTTTGGTATGTACCTAACCAGGCATATCCAACAATTGGAATGTCCACAGAGGTTCCTCACTAAAAGAATTCAGGTCGTAAGTAAAATGTCCTATGCAGACCACCTCAAGGCCCTATCCCTGCATTCTGTCTCCTACAGGCTTTTGAGGGGAGATCTATGCCTGGCATATAGGGCATTGTCGGACCCCACTCTGATGGGTCTCCTGAATATCCACAAAACAAACAACACCAGAATTACCCATTCTAAAGACTCAGACCTTGCCTGTGATATAAATAGGTCCTGCTGGAGAAATAGGTATGTATCCCAAAGGCAACCACGTCTATAGAACAGCCTCCCCATCCATATGAAGCAGAGTTCCTCCCCAACCCAATTCAAGTGCAGCTTGGACAATTGGATAGGAAACCAGAAATTCATCCCTTGTTTTGCAGCTCTGTCTCTAATGGACACAGGTAACCTGTAAATGGTTTATCTCCCAAACCCCTCCTTACACTTATCAAGGGTATCAGAACTTGTCAGAAATTTGGAATGCATGGCTAGGCTTAAAAAGGCCCTTGTGGTTGTTAGCCTAGTAAACATCTATGAACCTATAAACCTATGAAATGTTTTGATGTATGTTTAACTGGGAACCATGACACTGGCATGGCACTGTATCACCTGCCTGTGGGGGATTAAACTATGCATATCAGAAACCACTAAGAAGGACATGCATACGGGTATGAAATTCCACAGCCATGCACTGATGAATGGCTACAAAATAACTGCAGATGAAAACTAAGTGCATAAATGGGGGTGGGGGGTGTACACTCATCAAGCAAGCAGAGGGAAACCACCAATGGTCACATCACAGCAGTTTCACTTCACCCTTATACAATGCTCTCCATGATCCCTATACACACAACTTGTCAGAGGACATGACTGTAGTGATCCCTCCTATGATGCTACCCCATAACATAGTATTGCACTCACCTGTCACTGAGCCTCCAACATATACAAGTGATGATGACTTTGTGCTGCCCACCTCCTAACCTGTGTGGGCATGGTGAAGTCCAATGTAAGGCATGGCCAGTGCATGTACTGCCCTGCATTGTCTGGGCATGAGATAGTGCATGCTTCATTTTATTCTGTGCTGTCTGTCACAGCACATAGTTATACATCCAATGCCATCTCTTTGCAAGTGCTGCAATATATTGAGCCCATCTCTGCCTCAGCTATGGTACAACTGCTACATGCTTCTCCTATGACACACTGACTCTCCATCCTGCCCTTCTGCTGCTGATGCTATAACTGGCATGGAAGGTGCTGCTTGTTCATCTGTTTGCACAATGCAAAGTTCTGCAGCATGGCACACACAACAAAAATCTTTCTGCTGATATCTGGACTGAATTGCAGTTCCACTCCTGAGCTATCTAGACATTGGAAACATCTCTTCAGTAGGCTGAACACCTCCACTATATGTTGTTATGTGGGCTTTATTATAAGCCATTTTTGCTCAGTCTGGGGGGACTGCAGATGGGGGGGGGGTTATTAACCAGTGCTTTAAGGTATATTGAGCAATCCCTGCAACACATAAAGGACAATATATTACATGCGGTGTGCTCCCTGCTTTCATAATACTTGTGTGTAAAGAACCATCTATCTAACATGCTTGTATATCTACCAGCCAGATGACCCTGTGAAAAGTCCCCTTGCAAGAATCATTTGGTATAGAGTGGATGTGTGCCAAATGTGTAAATCATATCAACTGCCAGGATGGCACATGTGCAAATTATAAATAATGCCTTGGGTATTACAGACAACTGAGCAGTTCAGGGAGTAGAAGTCCTTGTTGTCAATATATCACAGTCTCTCCAGACTAAATAGGACCTTGATAGCAATGTGTGTACAATCTATGGCTCTCAGAACCTCAGTGAAATGGGCGATGTCATAAAATTCCTACAAGGTGCTGACTGTCTCCTCTGTTATTCTGGGGAGCCAGATATGCACCTCTATATGCCGAAGAACTGATTTAGGCTTCTTCATGCTGACACTTGTGATATCCTTAAGATGCCCACATAAGTCACTGAAAGGTTCCTGTAACTAAGATGGCTAAGCCACACATACTGTACACCCACAGGAATGGACATACCATTCATATACTCATTTCTACATGTGGGTGGGACAGTTTAACTAGGTCCCTTACAGTCTCCTTGTTCATATGGAAATGGTACACAATCTGCTGTTGTACAAATTTGTGGTATGTCAAGATCTGTCTGTACCTCCTCTGTTACTGCTGATGTCTGCTACAGTCAGCATTATGGACACTGGGTCTGATAGTGGCTACTAACACATGCTACTGCTGTGTTATTGCTACTGCTAGTCAAAGCACCACTCTTATCATGTATACATCAAATCTGGTACTCAAAACAGGTATGTGCAGCGACACAGCAAGCCTGTTCTATACATTTCTGAATTGGTCTACAATTCTGGATGTCATTTGCGTACTCTATGTGGCTCACTTGCATGATGCTCCTCATTTCCATGTCATTATGCACTCATTAGCATGCATTGTTTACTGCATTATTTCACTCTTGTACTGCCATGGTTCTGGTGTTTTGGTAGTGACCACACCCTGCCCATTGCCACTACCCATTTTAAATTGCATTGTATAATGTTCTACACAACTATGAATACCACCCTATAAGAAAATAAAACTTGAGTTATTGTTAGAAAATTGTGAAGTATCAACCATATTAGTGTGTAATAATATGGAAGAGTAATTAATATAATAAGAACTTTTTTCTATTTTCCTTTGTTATATTAAACAAATCAAAGCTACATGTATAGGTTGATAAAGCATCAGAAACCATTTTGTTATCTAATGTAAATGTTCAGTTAGGTATAGAGAACTGACAAAATGTCATAAGTATATAATTGTAAGTATAAAGAATTATAGAGCAAATTGCGTCTAGTATAATAAATCTGTAGGAAGAAAGCTCGTTGTAAAGATGAACATGCAAGTAATAGGAGGACAGTTTGTACATAATTATTAATGAAATACTATGAAGCATATGCAAGATGCATACAGTTTAGCAGGGGAGTGGTGTCCTGATACTAGAAATAACATATTCCTTTTAATTTTAGATTAATTAAAGATATACAGTTGGGCTGCTCTGTCCTGAGGGGATATCATGGCGTGAGTAGACTGATCATATGCGACAGTGCATGGAGAAAGGATAGTAGTCATGTTAGTTCTGCTTTACTGACTGGAAATACTGGAATGTTCCATGCATTTCAGAAAAATGTGTCACTAAAGACATTAGCTTTCCTTATCCATTGTTGGTTACTCTGATAGGTGGCTAAAGTGATGTTTTAGTAGTAACAGGGAAAGGATACATACTAGTAATGAACATAAAATAGAGGAAGTCTGAAAGTAGAAGCAAATATTTGATCATGTTGTTAAGAGAATTGATGTATATTGTGAAGTAAGTAAATCAGTCGCACCAACTGTACTTCATCACTTAAAAGAGATAATGATGTTGGAGGCATTAAAGAAATGTGTATCATAAAGGAAAGATATAAAGGCTTCCTTGTCTTTGTTGGTCATTCCAACAGACAGCCACAGTGATGTTTTGGTCAAAACACAGGCATGCTGCTGACTGCTAGAAAATGTCAAATAAATCCTGTGAGAATGCACACAGAATTATGGTATGAATGAAATAGATGTGGTGTGTTGATTATGGTGTTGCTGTTTGGGATGCAGTCTAAATAAAGGAAAAATGAATATAACGGACATGAGCACTAATTTATATGATATCATATTGGATAAGTAAGGTCTACACAGAGAAAAGGGTTATATCTTAAGAGTAGAAGTGGCTGTGAATATTGATAGAATTTCAGTACAATGTTGCCATGGACAATGTAATGGGCCTAGAAGCTTGTTCACTGATGGTGGACTTCTGGGAGAGGGACTACGAAATATTACATTATAAGTAAGGGATACAGACTAGATGTAATAGAAAGATTATAGAAACTGAATACAGAAGGGTATACAATTGTTTTAAGTGTGTAGGCATATAAGGAAAATTATAGATTTTGCAAATGAGATTTTATTGGTAAAATGTGGAATCCAGCTTTTATTCTGAATGAGCAACCATGCTAATATGAGAGTAAAGATGGTAGTAGTCACACATTACTGGCCGTTTTTTACTTTTATTAAAATATCTACTTCCTCCCCTTTTCCACAATGTTACATCGTGTATACATTCCCTCTCTTATTTTTTGCATTCACATTGCAGTTTCAAACTGCAAACCTTTATGTTCAATGTTTGCAGCTTAAACTTGCAATGAGAATGCAGAAAATAAGAGAGGGAATGTACACACGATGTAACATTGTGGAAAAGGGGAGGAAGTGGATATTTTAATAAAAGTGAAAAACAGTCTGTAGTATATGACTACTAACAGGATCTGTAAAAGACCAAATGTTATTGCTAAATGTGGAATGGAGGGGTGGAGTATTAATATATTACTGTGTTACTCATTAGCTACAGGTAGTATTGACGTGTGGGATTAAGTGAATCTAATAAAAAAATAATCAGGAAGGGCAGTAGTAGACAATTTCTAGTTATGACTGCACTTTGTTAAGATCTGAGAGTGGTAGATGAGCAAAGGGGAAATACAGTAGGCATGAGCAGTTAAGGACTGAAGTATAAGGTAGGATAATTAATATGTAGGGTGCAGTGATTCATTGTACAGCTAGTTCTGGAGACACAGCATTGCCTAGATATAAGGCAGACAGCAGCCAAAGCAACCTGAAGGACAGATGGGTGGGTACTGGAGCTATCTGTACGTCTGAAGGGTCCATGGGCCTAGCTCTGTAGGTGAGACTGTAGGTCAAAAAGTGAGAGACAGGTAAATAAGAGGGAGAGTGGACTGGTGTCATAGAATGTTTGGCAGCAGAATAATCCTATTAAAAAGGAGAAGATGTTGCAAAGGATAAGAAGGGAGCAGGAGTGGCCTTAGGTCAACTGGTGCCCTAGGCATAAGGGCTTCAAGGTGCCCCCAACACACCACCTGGTGCCCCCATCCTGGCCTACCTACAGCAAATAAATATTGGAAAAGTGCCCCTACTAGACCGACGCCCTAGGCGGCCGCCTAGTTGGCCTATGCCTAAGGCCGGCTATTGAAGGGAGAGGGGGTATGTGATGCAATACTGCAACTAAGACTGGGTGAAGGGGATGGCTACTCTAAGTGCAAGTAGTTATGGGTTGCAATCAGCATCTCAGATAAGCTGTCGATCAGTCATGAGTGCAGTGATGGCTTTCAGTATGGCTGCTTAAATGAAAGAATTCAGGATGTGTGTGCATGTTTACAACATAGTATAAGTTCTTTACTACATTTTCCCACATTTTCTTTGGAGGACTTTTTCCTCACCTTTGGGTTGGGAGGGCCTTCTGGTGATTACCCAGGATGCAAACTGATTTAGCTATGGTACTAATGTGATGGTGCTTCAATAGGTGAAGATTAAAAGAGAAGTTGGTATGAAACTGGGAATGACAACATTTAAATGGGAAGAGAGGGCTGTGAAGCTAGAGGCAGCAAGAAAAGGTAATTCTGTTTAAATGTAGTCAGGTGTGTGAGAGATATGAGGAAGATTGGCACCCTATTGCAATTCCAACACCCATAATTGGGATTCCCATAATTATGAAAAAGTAGCTGCAAAACTAAAGGAGAACAGTGAATGTTGACAATCACTGTCTCCATTAAAGTTCATTTTTGCAGGGGGAGACGCACCTCCCTATATCACCATTATTTATATATGCAGACTCTATATGCAGGTCTCAGTTTTTGTACATTTAGCCTCACTATTCAAGGACTTGTACTTTCAAGTCTCAGAACACTGATGAGTCAGATAATAACAGAGTTGATTGTGTTCTTTGGGCATACTGAGGATGAAACAGGAGTATTTAAAGATTTCTTTGAGCATCTGAACAGACTGAGGAGAATGGTGGGTAGGCTGTGAATGACAGGCTCTTTAAAAGACAGAAGAGGCAGGTAAGCATACAAAGGTCATTGAGGCAGGAAATGGGTGAGGTTAGGGAGGTAGACATATGGAAGGTAATATATGACGGAGAAGACAGTGCATATTTCAGAGGACTAAGATGAAGAAAGCAAACAAGTCAATTAAATGTTATTTGTGAACAGAAATGGCAAGATTAGTGATGAAGGCTGCAATAAGGGACACATGAGTATGCGGTGGTGCATGGGGGGGGGGTTAAAGTTTGGAGGCTGAAGAATCCATGGAAGTCACACAAGGTAAAGGACAGTCACTGAGTAACAGATATGATGAGAAAGTTGGTAAAGAAGAATTGGGAAGAAGAGGGTCTGAATGATGGCAATAGAATTGAATGGTATGAAGGGGGAAAGAGGAAGGAACACTTATGGGCAGGATGGGGAACGAGAATAATTCATAAAAAAGAGAGTAGGGGGCTGGGACAGGAGTCGTGGATGTTACAACAGCTTCAGAAGGATGGAAAAGATTTAGGAGAATAGGTGCAGTAAATTTAAAGGCATAAAGCCTGAGTCAAGATCAATTAAAGTAGGGATTGAAAAGCAGAGATAGGAAACTTCTAGCAAGAGCTTTGAGGGTCATGGCAAAGATGGAGGTGGTGAGGGGAGAGAATTGGATGAGTGTTTAAAGATCAGAGCATGATGAAGTATTCAGAGGAGAGTACAAAATGTTTTACTAAGCAGGAGATGAGGGGAAAGAGAAGGCTGAAATGAAAGTCTAAGAAGAACTGGTAGGGGATTGTTTTGGACAATGACCAGCAGGTAGAGCTTAATAATGTGGTGGAAGCATGGAAGATGATAAAGACAAGTATGTGCTTTATAGGGAGTAAGGCTGCTTGGCTGATCAATTTGCAGTATATCATTATGGGCTGACAGAGTTGGGGTGGTGGAGGAGTCAGTGCAAGTTTGCCTATATAAAATTGATGGGAAGGGTTTACCAGAGCTGAGAAAGGAGGTTCTAACTAAGTTGCTAAATGGTAAGGGAGACAGGAAAGATGCATGCAGTGTTATGCTGAGCTCATATATTAAAGCAGACATTAACATTACTGCCATGGTGTTAGTGACTGTGATGGACAGGGAAGTTTTCACTTAGTGAAGGGATCATGTATAGTTTCTGTGAAAGGAAAGTCAGTCAGAGAGCACTGGAGAGCATTTGTAGATTCTATAGGTCACAGAGAGATGGAAAGTATTGCAGAGGAGTAGATTTATGTAATATAAAGAAGGTGTTTGATTTTGTTGAGTGGAAATATGTATTTGGGGTATTACAGGAATAATTTTGAAGGCAACTTTTAGAGAGAAGGGGTTGACGGTAAAATAAATATCCATGAGCAGGGTGAAATTGGTCTGTCTAGTGAGAAAGGTAAGTTGTTTTAAACAGTTAAGGGATTGTAGGGAGATGGCATGATTTCTAAAAAAATCACAGCAGAAAACTATGGTTTATAGCATCACAAGCTTTTGTCTAGAAATATAGCTCATTCCTAGAGCTGAGCTCATTTTTTACATATTCTGAAGGGCACCAGTGCTGTCTCTGTACTATAGAACTGTGACCTGAATTGATGTAAAATGAGTATTACAGAGTAGATTCTTACATATTAACTAATAACTAATAATCTCCTTTGTAATGCTCATTAGGTATTAACTAATATACTAACTGTAAATTCAGCTCTCTAGCAAATTTTGCTAATAGTGAGCACAGGGTATTGAATAAATCCTGTAAATGCAGGGGAGCTGCTTTTATAAAGGGAGAGTTTAACTGCCAGTTCCATATTCTGAGCAAGTACTATGGGCAGATTTATTAATTATGTTGGAAATAAGACAGGCAAGGTTCTCAGTTGACATTTTTAGCAATTCAGGGAGATCATCAGTTGCTTGTGAGGATGGTTTTATTTTTTATTTTTATTTAATCAGAGCTTGGGGCACTGGCATTGTATTTTTGAAGGGATATGTCCTGGAGTTGAGGAGTAATCTGGACACATACGTCCACACAAATCCCCATAGGAAAAAGGGCATATCTCTTTCCGAAGCTGATGAGATTCTGCAGTTAGAATGCATTGTGACTTTTCATTTGTCAAGTTATTGAGCTGACTATATAAATGTTGACTTTTCTGTCATTGTGTTTATTAATGTAACCTATTTTGACTCAACTAACAACACTTGGTAAATATTTGACAGTATTAGTACATAGCTTTAGTATGTATTAATGAATAAAGTGTTGACATAAAGATCCAACTCTTCAGACCTGGATCATAGCACACTTCTTCACGTTTTGGCTGTTTGTGAAACTTGGATTGCCCAGGACATTCTAGCCTTAGATTTTTCCCCACCAGGGTGAACATCTATAGTCTAAGAAGAAAAACAAAGGGGCAGATGGTGCTGCAGTGTTTTCACCTCTTTCCCACTCCTGCTCCTTACCTGACATACAAATTCTATATCCTGTGCACACATGAAGCCCATTCTAATGCAGATTAAAATCAAAAAGGTCATATGACTCTCTCTTGTCCTGTTGACTCCCATGCTTTAGTTGCTGAAGAGGGTCTGGGGTAAGTACGCATCCATTACTTCCTATGTAAAATTTAACGTCATTGCATTAAACAGTTTGATTTTAACAGAAAGTTTTGAAATGATGAGCATCCTCAGCAAACCTGACTGAGTTTTGAACTTGCACAATTTATTTCTGTCATTACAAAAACTGAAGAAGTCTTTGGACATGTGAGTGCACTGCACTTTATTTCTTGATAACTAAGATTTTTGAGGCCATTGATCTTTTTACTTTTGAATCTCCGAGGTCTTTCAGGTTGTGTAATATGTTTAGGTAAATACATGCCAAAACATGTATTATATTCAATAATGGGAATGAAAGATATGAATAAAGAAAAATTAAGATTTCTTTGGATCTAGTGGAGATGCCTTTGGAAATTAGATCAGCCAGATTAGAAGATTAGATTAAATTAGAAGTGGCTAGATCCCTTACAACAGTGTCTGATTGGAGGGGTGAATTTCCTATGTGGTAAGTAAAACTGTTTTTGTTTACCAAAATGAACTATATAACATTTTTTACACTAAATTTGAGGCCATTTTCCTTGCACCAGTTGTTAACATGGCTTAACCCATGTTGGATCAATTGTTAGTCAATTGAAGATTGAACAACAACATCCAATTTATAGTTGTCTGCAAACTTAATTAGAGGCCAGGAGTGCTGGCCTGAAGGTCTGAGAAATGTATGCCAAACAGCAGAAGGTACAGTGGCATAGTGGATAGCATTGTCACCTCACAGCAAGAGATTCCCCAGTTAACATTTACTGGGTCAACTCTAAGGGGTGTGTTGTTAATATAATAGTTACTGGGGTGGATGATTTCCTGAAGGATACTATTATTCATTTCTTGTCATTTAGTTTTAGTCCATGGCATTGACACCAGTTGTTTGCCTGTGTCAGCCCTTCCTGGAGAACATTTGTGTCAGTGTGGGATTCCATAACAGCTCTTAATTTGCAATCATCTGCAAATCCAGTCAGCCAGAGACCATTGACATTAGCCTTGACTTCAGAGAAGTAAATGCCAAAAGGAAGCAGTCCAAGGACCGATTCCTGAGAGATTCCACTTGTGACTAGCTTCTTTGTAGAGGTGGACTTCTCAATTCCATTTTCCTGGGTCCTGACTGTGAGACAGTTGGCTATCCACTGGGTGACATATGGGTTTACACCTAACCTCTTAAGTTTGCCAACAATGCCCAAGTGGATTATTGTATCAAATGCCTTGGCCAGGTCAAGGTAGGCAGTGTGAACCATTTTGCCCTCGTCCATTGCTTTGTTGACCTTCTCAAAGAAGTCCACCAGGTTGAGTAGCCATGACTTGCACTTGATGAAACCAAACTAGGTTGGGTCTAGTGTCTGGGGGTTTACAATATCATTATTGACCGTTTCAATGATAATTCTTTCCATGACTTTGCATACAAGACTAGTGAGACTTATGGATCTGTAGTTTCAAGGGTCTGTTGATGTCTCACCTTTGTGCAGAGGGGTGACTGTTGCTGTTCTCCATTCATGAGGGACAAAGCCTGTTTGGAAGCTACAGTTAAATACTAATTCCAGAGAGCCTGATTGGTCATGTTTCATGCTATTTAGAAGGCATCCTGGGATATTGCCTGTGCCCGTTGATGCAGTGTTCTTGGTCTTGCAGAGAACATTAAGGGCCTGTTCCCTAGTGATAGCAGGGGGAGTTATATTTGATGGTATTTCCTGAGGGAAGGTTGAGGGGGAGATAATGGTAAAGTTGGACCTGAATTTGTCAGCCAGTAGGTTTCCTATATCATCTGGCTCAGTATAGGTGACTCCATTTACAATGAGCTGTGCACACAATTATGTATTGCCTTTGAGGTTATGGACATAGCTAAAGAATGTCTTGTGGTTGTCCTTGGCCTGCAAGGCCAAATTTACCTTATATTTGGCTTTGTTAGATTTTATTTGTCCTCTGAGTTATTTGTTTAGTTTGATGAGAGTTCTTTTGTCTTGCTGGGTGCTGCACCTCCAAAATTTTGCCATGATTTTCTTCCTTTTGTTATACACCCTATTGATTTTGTGATTCCGCCAGGGTGGTTTGTTTTCTGAGTTAGCTCTGTACTTTATATTGGTGGGTACAACTGCCTCTATGCAGCTATTAACATGCTTGTATAGGGTTTCTGTGAACAGTTCTGCATAAACAGCAATGTTCTCAGGGGTTTATGGGGGCTTGAAATTTTGCCAGGTTATCACTTAATAGCAGGAAGTTAGCCTTAGAGTAGTTCTTGAATATTTCAGGGTTAGTTGGTGGTCCAGGTTTTATTTTTACTTCAAAGGAGACCATTTTGTGGTCTGACCTTAACCAGGGAAAACATTACACTAGGGGGAGTCCAGCACTCTCCCATATTAGTGAAAACCAGATCCAGTATAGTTGCACCCCTGGCTGGTGGATTAACAGTCTGGCCCAGGGAGTTTGTGTTTACAAAATCAAAGAATCTCTGCATCTGTGAGTTTGATGCTGTATAGGATTTCCAGTTAATAGTGAGGTAATTAAAATTGCCCATGAATATGATATTTGGTTGAATGGCAAGTGTTTCCAGTAAGTTTAAATATATGGTATGGACTTCCTGGGTCATAAAGGGGGACTTATAGCTTGCAAGGAAGTGGTATTGGATTTTGCCCATGGTGATTTGAACATGGAGTAGCTCAAGTGCATTGTCCTGTTTGACCAGCCTTGAAGTATATTTATATTTGATGTAAACAGAGGCAACTCTGCCTTTAGATCCTGTCTGTATAGTAGCTGATCTAAATGTATGGACGGCATGATAACCTTGCATTGTCGGTGTGCTCTCCTCGGCTTTAAACAATATCTCAGTGACTGCAGAGATGTCAACATTCTCTAGGGTGAGGAGAGCTTCTAGGGAGTGGAGTTGTTTTGTTTAGACTCCTAGCATTGCGCAGTAATACCTTTGGATTTTCTTGGTTTTGATTTGCTATGTCACATAGCAATAGACACTACACTACACTAGTCACATCGCATAGACCTACCACGACAGCAAACCAAACACATAAACACACAAAAACATACTCGGAGGCTCTAAATAAAAATCTGCCTAAGCAGCAGACACCTCCAAAGCAGACACCCAAGCAACCGCTACCCCAAAACAAAACACGTGCAACACATAGCTCACAAAGCCAGTGTGCCGAACAGTCACAGCCCTTAAGGCTAAACAACACACCTGATACACTTGTAATAGGTGACTCTATCATCAGGCACACTGACGTCTCACTCACCAGGCTGAACAAGGAGAAGGTCACGGTGAGCTGCCTGTCGGGTGCTAGGATCCACCACATAACACAAGCACTCAGGTCACTCCAAGGCAAGTACAAATATGACTCAGTCATTGTCCATGCTGGTGTGAATGACCTGAGACGTACCTCCCTGGACTACATGAAAAGAGACACAGAGGAGCTCTCTGAGCATATAGCCCAGGCCGGTATGACCCTGACCTTGAGTAGCATCTTACCCTCACCAAGAATGATGCCACAATATGAAGACAAAATGATCAATTTCAACAATTGGCTTAAGTATTGGTGTCATTCAAAGGGGATCCAATGCCTGTCAGCCTAGGATGACATGCTCGACAAGCTACGATGCTTCTCTAGGGACGGCTTACACCTGTCACCCCTGGGCTTTTGGATATTGGCAAAGGCTCTTGCTACCCCCATAGTGCCTTTTTTAGGCAAGGCTCAAAAGACAAACCCACCTCCATAGGTATCACAAGGGATAAGAAACTAAGAGTAATGCTACTCAATGCCAGAAGTCTAAACCTCAAGATGCACGCACTCAAAACTCTCCTTAGCATGGAGAACATCGATATCTGGGCAGTAACAGAAAACTGGTTCAAGGCTCCTGAGAGCACCCCAGCACTACCAGGTTATACCTCATACCATGCTTTTCGGCCCCAAAACCTGGACCGAACCACAAAAGGAGGGGGAGTATCAATATTCGTCAAAGATACCCACACCTCCAGGTTGGTGGCACAGCATGAAGCATCAGAGACTATCCATGTGCAACTAACAGTGGGTAAAACTGCCTTCCAGTTTATAGCCTGCTACAGACCACCCTCCCAAATCCAGGAACCCCACTCGGCCTTCCTGAGAACACTGGAAAATATGAAGGTCTCTCCAAACACCATTATATTGGGTGACTTCAACTACTCAAACATAGACTGGGAGCATTACTCTAGCTCCAATACCCTAGCCCAAAGGTTCCTAGAATTTATAAACTCAAATGCTATGGAACAACTTGTTACCACTCCCACAAGAGGGGAAAACATACTGGACCTGATCATTATCAAAATGGGGACTCTATGCTCCAGACCAGAAGTGTATCCCTCACTGGTTAGATCAAACCATAAACTAATCTCACTGGATATTCACATCCCGACCCCACCCCCTGCCCAGAAAACCACAGTGAAAAACTTCTCTAAAGCAAATTTCACGCTCCTCAAAACCGAGGTGGAATCCTTCAAAGCCCTCGGGCCTGTGGAAAATACGGCCCAGACCGCAGAATTCTTTATAAACGCATTCTATGAACACCTTCAGGAATGCATGGATCATGCAATCCCAAATAAAACCAAGACCCAATCCTCCAAAGGCAGACGTCCTGTCTGGTGGACCCCAGCCATAAACAAACTATACAATAGAAGGAGGAAGCTACTACATGATAGAGCAAAATCCCAAAAAGGGAAGGCATCTCTGATCAGTATTTGCAAAAAACTACGGGCACTCATAAAATCGTCTAAGGCCATCTTAGAGAGAAAAATTGCACAGGACACTAAGGATAATCACAAGGTTTCTTTAGTTATGTTAGGAACCTGGGTGGGAATTCCCAGATATGCTCAGAATTAGTCCAAAATGACAAAAAATACACCAAACCCACAGACATTGCCAACATCCTAGCTGACAGGTTCAGTGCAAACTTCTCCCCACCAAAGGGCAAATATCTATCCCAGCAGAGTGCGGCCCCTGACATCTCAGATGCTCAGGTAAGAGCCCTCTCCAAAGCAAAAACACAGCATCAATGGGACCAGACGGTGTCCCGGGCTGCGTCCTACATGAACTCCAAGAAGAGCTAAACCCAAACATAAAACTACTGTTCAATCTCAGCCTTACTACAGGATATGTACCCAAAGAGTGGCGTACAGCAACAGTGGTCCCTCTCCACAAAGGTGGTGCCTCAACGGATCCTGGAAACTATCGCCCCATAAGCCTGACTAGCTTGGTCTGCAAAACTATGGAAAGGATCATCATGGACCTCATAAATAAAGATATTGGGGACCTACAGACACTGGATCCTACCCAGTTCGGCTTTGTTAAGGGCAGATCCTGCCTCTTAAACCTGGTCAATTTCTTTGAAACAGTCACCAAGGCCATTGACGAGGGGAAGGTGGTCCACACAGCCTACCTGGACCTCGCAAAAGCCTTCGATACAATACCCCACTCAGACATTATAGATAAGCTCACCAGCTTAAATATAAACCCCTATGTCACTAGATGGGTTGCAAGCTGGCTCAAGGACAGAACCCACATGGTTAGAATTGCTGGAGCCATGTCAGACTCCAAACCAGTTACAAGTGGCGTCCCACAAGGCTCAGTCCTGGGACCTCTCTTGTTCGGTATATATTTCTCGGAGGTACAGGCCAACATGGAAGGACTGTGGCTGACCAAGTTCGCAGATGACTGCAAACTGGGTGCCATAATCGACTCTCCAGCCAACACAAGCATCCTCCAAAAGGGCCTCATAGAAACAGACAACTGGTGCCAGAGCCATGGCCTCAAGCTAAATGCCAAAAAGTGTATAGTCATCCCCTTTGGCAAAAACAAAGTGCCCATAAATTACCACATAGGTGGTAATCCATAAAGTACGGAAGAAGTAATTAGGGACCTGGGGACCAAAGTTGATAGCAATCTCTCATTTGACAACCATGTAGCCAAAGTGGTTAGAAAAACATTTTATATAGCCCACCTAATCATGAAGGGATTCACATCTAGATCAGGGGATGTCATCGTGCCTCTTTACTCATCCCTCATCAGGCCCATAATTGAGTACAATGCCCCTTTTGGGATGTACCTTACCAGACACCTGCAGCAACTGGAAAGACCCAAAAGTACCTCACCAAGAGGATCAAAGGGCTCAAACAGATGCCATATGCTGCCCGGTTATAGAAACTCCAGCTCTACTCAGTGGCATACTGCCTGCTCAGAGGCGATCTGTGCCTGACGTATAATGTCCAACCCGGAATTAATGGACATGCTGCACCTCAGAAAATCCAAATCCCATCGAGCTACGCGCTCGAGAGACTTGAACCTCAGCACTGAAATAAATAGGACATGCTGGAGGGACAGATTCATAACCCAGAGGCTCCCTTCACTCTGGAATAAAATCCCAGTCCAGGTTAGGCAGAGTCCCTCATTGACTCTCTTCAAGAGGAATCTTGATGAGTGGATGGGAGATCGTAGGTTTACCCCAGGTATCACTTCTGTGTCACTGTTAGACAGAGGCACAATATACTAACCTCGAGAAAGGGCATAACAAAATTAATTTAAAATGGGTGGCGAAAGCCAAACACACTCTGGCTAGGCTTATAAATGCCCTAGGGCAGATAGCCTAGTATGAACCTATGAACCTATGAACCTATGTCAGAAGTACTTTCAGTTTGTCATTGCTTAAAAAAGGTACTATGGGAAAGACAATATTTTAGCTAATATTCAGAAGCCTAGAGAGGAGAGGTGCAAACCATCTCTGGCAAATCAGGATGGTCTGTTGACCATCTCCTTCCATGCTGACAAATATTGCACCCCCTTACAATGACACCAGAAACTAGCCAATTATTAAAGTCAGTTATCTTTTGTTCCTATTTTGACATAATCTTTGGAGAAGGTAAAATGCTGCTCAATGCTAGGCTCATACCAGCCTGGAACACATATTCTGAGAGATCCATGATGTCTCTGTTCATATAGTCTAGGAGTATATGTCTCAGGTCATTTACACCCACATGGACTATGACTGAGTCATACTGGTACTTGTGGTCTGATGACCTAAGTGCGTACATAATGTGGCAGATCCTAGCCCATGATAAGCAAATAATAGTGACTTTCTCCTTACTCACCCTAGTGAGAGGGACATCAGTGTGTCTCACGATGGAGTCTCCAGTGACTAGAATGTTGGATTGTGTGGTGGCTTACCTTATGGGCTTAGAAGTAGAGGCTCCATGAGATGTTGCTGTATGTGTTGATGTGGGTGTTGTTTTGAAAGAATGCATTTGGGGCTGTTGAGGGTATTCTTTATGTGTACTTCTTCTGGGAGGTCTTTGGGGTTTAGGAAGGTTACATTTAAGTGCCTCAGCATATGTGTGTCTATATGTCTGCTTTGAGTTGTGTGTGAGGGGTGCAGCATGTGTACAACTGACAACCTTATTGACATTAGGAGTACTTTTATGTGACATTGTGTAAATACATCTCTTACATACCATATCAGTTTGTTTGAGTACTAACTGGTTGTCAATAAACATGAGGCAATTTCTACATTGCCTCAGGATGCCTATATCCACCAAGTTGGTAACAAAAATAGTGAGAAAGTTCTTATCCATGGCAACAGACCCTTTTTATTGATTATACAGTTGGGCTGAGAATATAAAGCAATGTCACGAGTATCTGGTTTGCAACTTTGGAGACAGTGCCTGTCACTGCAAACTAGTCATCTTGTGTGCAACTAGATATTGGTGAAATTTCAATCATGCTTTTACAGGAAAAATGTCACTCACTGTGTCTGTGTCTATACAGGACACTGCCAAACACTTGAGGGGAAACTAATAAGTAGACCCTGAAAATTTAAGGATGAAATATTTAGGCAGATATTCTGAAGTTGGAAACAAATCAATCATAATTTTCTGAAAACAAAGAAATAGCTTGTCAAGAATGATAAAAAGAGGGGAGTCATATGAATGGCTACTGCCTGGCTACTACTAGTGCTGGTCTTACCACGGCTTCACTCTGCTGTGATACAATGCACCTTTGCTTCTTCTCTCACCAGAACCAAAACATTAGCAGCAATCAAAAGATGAGAAGCAGGTGACAGCCTATTTGGTGACCCGCACTCTTGTCCCAGATAGTGCAAAGGGCTGTAGCCTTGTAGCCTTTTCCTGATAGATGCCTTGAATAGCAACCAGACCAATCAGGAACATCAAGCACAGACACTCACTGCCCAACCAGAAACAGGAATCAATGCACTCTGCTCATTCTCTCCCCAGTTTCAGAATGTAAGTACAAATTCCAGACTGTCACCTATGAAGCAGTTATTATATTTTCCAGTGATTAGCAATCTCCAGGAAATAATGTCCCTGTGCTCCTTCTTTCACCAGGAGAAAACAGAAGAACTAATCCCAAGATGACTGCTGAGAGGCAGAATGTGGTCTCTCTAATAATTGGTGGTCTTGCAATGGATGTTGCAGATTTTAAAGGTAAGATGGAAAAAAAGTTAATATCCTAAGCACTGCGGTGTGCCCTAAGCAGTTAGATATGAAAGAGGGGGTAACTTAAGCTGTAGCTGTCTAAGTGACAAGCCGCTGATTTTAAATGTGCAAGACAGATTGAGAGAGGATGGACACTTTGTATTCTGGTTTTATGGAATACAGTGCGATGGCCAATAGATTTAAATAGTTGAAGGGGAATGCATTCACAAAATGATAATTTTGTGCTTACTCCCAACAGCCAATGAAAGAGGAAAGAGAAGGAGATATGTGGTCAAATTAACATAAGAGGCATAAATTGACATAAGAGGCAAGCAACTAGAAAGTCAGTTGAGTTTATGAAGGCAACAGCAAAAGGGTGGGAGGGTGGTAGAAATTTCTCTGTGACTCACAAGATACCCAGCTGTGGTCTCTTTCCTAGTTTTAATATACAGTTAAAAGCAGAATACAAGTAAAATACTATGTAAAGAAAACAAATCACAATATACAAAAGAGAAGAAGGCAATAATGTAAAACAATAGTTCTTGATAAAAATGTCTAACTTTGCCAGGAGAAAAAAATTAGAACTTTCCTAAGAACTTCTGCACACAGGGCATTAACCCAGTTTCAGATGTTTGTTCCTCAAATTGATATTGTGCCTCTTTAGGGTCAAGGAAAAACACAGAAGTTAAGTAACTTAATTTAGTTTCAAATAAATGTAACAGCTTTCTTTACAAACCATTTCATGTAGAATATAGCAGTGTACACATATATCTTGATGTAGACTTTCAAACAGAAACAAGAGAGCTTGGTGTTATTTGTAGGTGTTAAACAAAAATACAATCTTGCTTTGTATCTTTTGTATAAGTCAAAAACAAACTTGTTCCTACTTACAGGTTCTCTCCCAGTGGTCTTAGCGCTTTTGGTGCCAAAAAGTTTATTTAAATGTTGTGGAGTCCTGTTTGTATTGTTCTGATGAAGCTTGCTATTGAGCAAGTGAAAGCGCTTAACCATTGGATTTGTTTGAATATCTGTTCATTAAAATTTTTTGTTTTTATGTGGACTTCAGCCGTTATCATTTTACATCCTATTTGGTTTGAACTGCTGTTCATAAGGAGTTGGTGTCTCAAGACACAGAGAAAGTAAGCGTTCTCATTTTTCGTTGGTTGTGTAGTTGCAAGAACGGTTACTTGGCGCTGTGTTCAAATTTTTCCAAGTGCTGATAAAATTGCAGGGGAGGGGTGGCTGTCAGCACCGTGCATCAGCTTGACTATCTCAGGGGGCAAAGGTGATATGTGTCCTATAGAAATGCCATGACACCTGTGGATTAGACCATATGCATGCACTCTGCATGAGAAGATAAGTTATGGGTTGTGAGCCTGCCAAAAACAACATCTATCCCTAAATCAGTAGAAAATGGGTGTGTGGAAGCTTTCAACCACGTTGGGGGTCAAGCACAGCATACAGTGCATTGTGTCTGCCTGTCAGCCAACAGTGGAAAGGATTGGTTGCAGAAGATACAAAGCATCTCTTGTCTCCCATAAGATAACAACTTGTACTCCCCATCTCTCTCACCTCAAATGTCAAATACCTTCTAAATCCAGGAGACAGAGTGCATAACTAAGTCAACAGAGATTTGGGTGCAATGGTCATGGGGAGACAAGGTAGAAAAACCAAGCCATGCTGATACTGCTGTGTGTGTTTTAGAATTATATGCACCACAAATGTGATCACCATAATGGTGGAACTACAAGTATAAATGTGGGGAATATATACAAAGTCGGAGGCCACAGTATGTCGGGGCATTTTCCCTACTTGGAGGTACAGCAATCTCAAAGACTGTAGCTGGAGGGTTGGTGTGCAACTTCTCCATATCAGAGAGTCAGAAGGTGAATTTAATGATATTACAGTAAGTTTCAAGACTCATGTTTTTCATATTAACTGTAATTTATTCTGAGACATTTGGAATCCAAATTTCATGGCTCATACTAATGATAGGTAACCAGCATTATTACCCATTTTGAACTTCATTTTGGAGATTTGGTTCAGCAAACTACCTCTAATGATTATCAATACAGCACTATTTCGTCATCTCAGCCTCACTGTTTACTACCCTCCAAATAGTCCACAATCCATGCATTTCTTTGTAAACTGAAATCTCAGTTTGCCTCTGTTGAAAATTTACCCCCAGGATTCTTAAAATCTACAGCCAGGTCCATAGCCTTCTGTGTCAATACAAATCAATATCTCAATGAAAGAAAGAAACAAAGAAAGAAAGAAAGAAAGAAAGAAAGAAGGATGCCTGAGCCCTGGAAACAGGCTGTTTTTGTACAGTTACTCAGATGAAGACCTCATTTGCTTTCAATATTTATCACCCTGTTTGCCTTCTACCCCTGCTTAACATTCACAGGAAAATGCATGCTCATTTTGTAGCACTTTAGTAATAACAATATCACATCTAGCACATAGTATGGCTTTAGATATGGCCATGCCAAAAGCATATCTCATCCTGATACCACTAAAGATCGTCAAATGCAGATAACTGAAACAAGCTTATTAGATTACTTCTTTATACCTTTGTGGCATTTGGATACAATCACCATCTATCTTTATATGGATTCTCCCTTATTGCTGGTAGATAGATCAGTAGCTTACCTGATGGTAGGGTATACTCCATGAGGTGGGATCATTGGCATAGGAAGCAGCAGCCCCTAGCACAAAGGGAGCATGATCAGCAGATCCCAATCATTCTTCAGTGTATTACCAGCATTAACGAATGCCAGTATTGCATTTGTGGTTAGAAATGAAATGTTGCAGTGCTCCATGCTTCAGTGCATTACTGGCATTCAGATGCCAATATTACATGTGGTCGGAACTGAAATAAGAGCTTTTTTTATCCTCAACTTAAAATTGAGAGGGTGCCAGATTGGGGGATAGCACCAGGTACAATAATAATTAACTACATGTCTGGGTGGGGTGGTGGAATGATACACATACCTCTCAACCTCTCAGAGCAAGAAATCGGGACAAAGGCATACATAAAAGTGGGGCAGAGGCCCAAATAGGGACACTTTTTAAATATTGCTCTTACAAACTTAGAAAGCTAATAGAATAACAGGTTTTGCATTCGTGTGAATTTTCTGAAGTGTATGAAGTCTGATACTCAAATGTCCGTGTTTATTTTTTGACTTCATCCCTCAATGATTTGCCAGAGATTTGCCAGAAAAACACAATTTCATGAGAAGCAGACCAAAAGTATGAGGCAAAAATCTAGACATTCTGTGAAAGTCTGAAGAGTTGAGAGGTATTCTCCCTCCCCTGTCAGTAATGCTATTTACTTTGCAGGGCTCAGTGCTTGACCCTCTTGCTCTTCAATGTATTCAGTAACAGGATAGTGGAGAAGTTCAAGTTTGGTGATACTGACTCAGTATTTTGACAGTAGTTCTGTCATCCTCTTTACAAGCATATCCATCTGTCTTTCTTCTTTCTGGGACAGAACAGAGATAATCAGCTCAAGTTTTATAAGCATAGACAGAAGATGTATACATATTAACATAGACAACTCTGAAACACTTGCTTGCAAGGTTGGAAACTTTGTTACCCCTAATTATCAACTATGTACTGTATCAGTGTAACTTCTCCACACCTTCTTTATTTTTCTGTATATATTGTCGCTAACCTGCATTCTCCCTTTCTTTACAAACTAGTACAAACTTATAACAGGATTATTATATTTTTAGGAGTCACCACGCCAGAACCAACCACTGTTCCTCAACTTGCAATTTGTAGTAGCTTAAATTCAATTAACATATTTTGGATATATTTCAGTCCATCAAAGATGGTTTTGACAAATCCAGATAAGCCAAAACCAGTTCGCTAAACCCACCTTCAGCAGACATTGAAACAATCTGCACCCCCCCCTCCCATGTGCAGGGACATACTCCACACACCCTAGAATTATATATAGCAACTGAGTTTGCACAACAGTGGAGAAAAAGGCAATCTCCACTTTCAACAAAGACAGTTTCAGCAAGCTGGCTCCACTTTCTTTGTGTTTGCCAAAATCACTTTTGATAGATTGGCATGCTTCAAAATTCACAAATAAATCATTAAATTATATAAGCTGACCCTCAATTGCCATAATCTTGACTAGCACAAAATGCATACTTGCTTGGGGGTTGGGGGTTGGCATAATGATTAAGGTGTACAGTCACAAGGTGCACAGTTTAACTCCCACATTTAAAAGAAATTTCTTAAAATAGCCTGCAAGGCAGCTAACGTAATGCTTGCCTATAAATTATTATATTCCTTCAATAGCTCAGCTGGTAGAGAAGAGGATTGTGCTGAGTTCCAAAGGCATCCTTAGGTCTCTGGTTCATTTAGGTTGGTATTTTTGTGGTTGGGTGTTGGCATAATGGACAAACACATGGTAGAGAGTTTGATTCTTACCTTCTAAACAGAAATAGGCTAGGCTTAAAATGACCTGCAATGGCAGCTAGCCTAGTACTTACCTATGAACCTTAGGTTGGTTCAAAGCTTTCTCATAACATATTTGATGAATCATGCTCTCCTGTCTGTCCTGACAAGCTCTGGAATAGGCTTTCACTTGCACTTCAACAAATTGCTTCAAAACCACTGCAAGACTGTGTCGATATTAAATAAAGCTGTCATTGTGGAGTTAGGTGAACATTCTGTGACTGGAAATGCACTTTCTAAATAGAACATTTAGATTTAGTCCTGTTATAATGTCTGTACCAGTCATTTAACAATAAAAACACAGAAACCAGTAATTAACGTTATCAAGTGTTATTTTTGTTCATCTTTGTTTCTGATATTATGTATGCCCTTTGTTTCTACTGCATTTTGTGAAAATTTTATTCTGAATTTTACATTTTATAAAAAAAGTGTTAAACTGACTCTTGCTCTATTTCATAATCTCTGTACTGTCTGTTTCTGATTGCTTTTTAATTATTCTGATGTCTTTCTTTGTACAGTGAGTCATATTATATCCATCTCTACTTATATATTATATATCTATATATATATATATATATATATATATATATATATATATAATAGATATTTGTCCCGCTCAACAATTGTTTGGGGTTCCACTGAAAAGGAATACTATACAGTTGGACATTCCCAAACACCAAATCCATATAAAAGGTGCATAAGTAAACAGATAGAAAGATAAATAGACAGACAGATAGATACATAGATGATAGATAGATAGATAGATAGATAGATAGATAGATAGATAGATAGATAGATAGATGAATAACCAACTAAATAAATAAGCTATCCGCTGCATATACAGTTAAATTTCATTTCTGTTCTACAACCACCGTAAATGTTTCAGTGCTTAATTGTCATGTAATAAAAGTTTTCTACAATACCAATGAGAATTGCAAGAAAAGCAATATATGCCATGATTCAAAAAGAACAGTATTCTGTGGGGATTCTCAGATCACTTCACTGTTAGTGCCCTTTGACAAACCTGATAATTAAAAAAATATGAGCTTAGAAAAACGTGCTAAACTCAGTCCCTGTAGAAACAGCTGAAGTAAAGTCTTTCATTTCAGCTCTTTGTCTTGTATGTGTAAAGCCAAAGCAAACACATACATGTAAGTTGTAAACAAAACCTATTACAGGTTCACATCCCCTATGACTTGGTAGGAAATAACAAAGTGAAAATATTATACTGATGGAAGGTCCCACTGGTGCATAAACAGTCTCCAAGTACATAAACAAGCGCATGAAGTCAGACATTAAGAATGGCAAAATTCTGATCAGCTTTAACAAGTCTTAATAAAATGTTTTGGGAATTACTCTGAATGCTTGATGTGTCTTCCTTGTCTTCCTGCTGCACAGACATTATTTCTAAGAAACTGTTTCAAGTCTCAGCAAGACTCCTTGCACTTTTACAATAACTGAAACACTGCCTCCTACCTTTATTTCTCAGCTTTGGATAAGTAGGAAATCTGTGTTGGTATTTATTACATAGTTCCTATATTTAAAGTGCAACTACTCCAAATGCTTTCTTATGCATTTGTCTGACTCATAATTATCTGATTATACTTCATGGCTGTAAAGAACAATTAACCTTTCTTCCAAAGAAGACCAGTCATCTTCAGTGCAGATAACTTCATTTCTGTTATTTTAGCCTGTCATACATTCAGTGTGAAGAACATTACAGATTCAGAGTCCTTGAAAAAGATATTATATGAAAAGCAAAACCTTTCTTCTGTCTCTTTTGTTTTCCAATAAGTGCAATGTCTGGTGCACAACCCACATTTTCATTTGCATGGCTTTTAACAAACTTCTGCTGGTTCATTGATAAAGTCATCGTGAAGATGATGTTTCTGACACGTATTACTATGTCAGTAACAATTCTAGCTAAGCCATTATCCAGACAGCACCACCAGTAATTATATATAATCTCTAGGTTTTTATAATAATGCTCTTAAAGGTGTTGGTCCGGATTCCAAAAGTAAGTTATGGACAGACCAGCTTGCTGAAGAAAGACGTCAATGCACCAGTGGCAGACATGAGTCTGTATGCTAAAACAAGACTGAGTAATTATCTATTCAGCATAGGATAATTATGGACTCCATGCACACCCATCAGGTTACAAAACACAGTGGGATTGCACAATGCAACTTAAAAGTGACAAAGTACTTCACTGACAACTTTATGAAAACACTTGGTGGAGGCAATATGTGCTTTATATTAACACCACTATATTCCACAGATCCATAGGGAATCCTGCAGAATCCACAAACGTTACTAAAAAAATGAAACTGAAATTTAATGTACTACAGCAGGCTGAAGTACTGCAAGCCATACTAGAGGATGATCTGCAAATGTGGTTTACCTTCATAAATCCGACAGCCATATCCTTGAAATTGCTGCCATGAACGGCAAACTGCGAATTCACAAAACCGCAAAAACTGAAGTTTCAAATAACAAACTCTTGCCCCCTTTTTAACCCATGGTAGCATTTGTTTCAGCTGTGGAGTGATCAGAAATGTCAACTTTCACTGTTTTCTCAAACTTTAGGGAAGTCGGTGGGAAGGAATTCATGGAAACAGTTTGCATATCTGCACATTCAAAGGATGTGCTTTAAACTATATGAAGGTAAACCGCAAATGTATCTCAGATGACAGCCAGCTAGGTGCCAAGCCAGGCTACAGTTAAGCCAGCTCTCTGACCAGGAAATAATAGATAGATACAAATTAGACAGAGAGTTGGTGCAGGCTGTGTGTAGGACATGTGCACCCCACGTGTATGCTCATAGTCTGTGGGGTAATGCAATACCGACAGAAACAAAAGTGTGTCTGAGTCTAGGTATACTCTCCTCTGGGACATTTCAGCAGCATGTTGGAGACACTATAGGAGTGTCCCAGATAGTTGCCAGTTGCATCTTCTCACAGTTCCTGGCACCAATGTTCACCAATGTGGATGATTATATCCAGTTCCCAACAACATTCACGGAGGGCAAAATTGCCATGCAACCATTCTGTGCCATAGCTAACTTCCCCCATGTTCTTGGTACAATAGATCACACCCACATCCCAATTAAAACCCCAACTGTACCTGATGCTGAAGAGTACATCAAAAAAAAGGGGTGGCCATTGCTCAATTGTCAGGTGATGTGCTCAGCAGATGGCTTCATTACCAATATCATGGCAATATGCTATGGTGGTATTCATGATGCTGCAATATAGAGGAAAAGTGGTCTGATGGCCACTTTCCAACATGGTGATATACCTGAGGGACTACTCCTCAGTAAGTACAGGAGTGCAGCTATGATGTGCACTATCATATGAAAATGCCATAAATGACACAGGTGTGCATACAGAGGCATACTTGTACATGTGGGAATGACAGACAACAAGATAATGTCTAATGTAGCAATCAGTAATGGATGGCAAAGATGAATTTCTGTTAACCATGTACATATCTGCTATATCTCCACTAACAAGTGATGCAAACATGAAAGTATGACATAACATATAGTATTACTGCCACCAACATATGTACTAATATATCCCAATGATAAAGATGTACTACATATCACAAATTGAAACCAGTCACAAAAGGTAAGATAAATGATTGGAGAAACCCTGTGGCATCAAACGTTTGAAAAAAAAACACCTACAGATTTATTAGTCAGTTGTCAGCACAGTGGTCATCATTGCCACAGAGTCAAAATGCCACAACAGGGCACATAGGATCAACTGTCAGTGTTACTCTAATGCAGTTTAAGTTGCCCACTCTAATGGCTCACACCATGGTCCTGGCTGCCCATGCTATGTCTGGAAATGTTTGGCCCACAGTGCTGTACCAAGGAGCTGGATATGGTGACTTTAGCATTCTGAGACACAGTGTGGGTAGGAGCATGACTATGATGTGACAGTCTGGACATAACTGTTGGGCTCACAGCTGAGTGACAAACAACAGATGTGTGTAGACATTACAGCACAGATATTGATGTCTGATGGATATGTATGGGTCTAATGAGAGGCGTGTCTGTTCCTCCCCAGTGAAGATAATCTGCTTAGTACAGTTAGGGCACATAACATATGGTACATACCATGGCACTGCTTTAGCACCACCGTAACAAGGCTTTCAACAGAACATGCAACAGATAACACACTGTCATGTTGTGCAGCCAGTGCTGCCTTGACCTCTCCATGTCTGCACTCCTGATCTTCACGTAATACAAACGGCTGTTGTGGTACATGATCAGTAGTACAGGCAAGTGCATGCAGATCAGATCCATGATGATGCTGTGAATGTTCATCTGCCTGTAATTGTAGGCGGACATACTCTGACATGCATCCAATCCATGCACATTAGCTACACTCCCATGTGTAGTCCAATAGGCAGTATTGGTCCTTCATGGGGAAGAGTCACCATAATTACCAGACTGTACATGGGACAGTGAGTCACAGTCTCCACATCATCAGAATGTCTGACCATGGTATCCTCAATGTCGGAGGCTATACCATGATACACATGTCTGTCCCTTTTCAGGCAGGACAATGAAAGCAATGCAGCAACTTGTTTGCCATGGTCTGTACTATCATAATTAGATACATCACAGTCCACATCAGGATCAGTGGATGGGTTACTGGAAGAAGTGAGTAGTGGATGTGCTACAAAAAGAGACAGACAACGCATGTCATGTACCTTCACAGTAATCAAATGATGCAGCATAGTGATGAAATAAGGAATAACTATGCGACAACAATGTTAATGATGATATGGACCTATCAGGATGTCATGGCTATTGATGGTTCAAGGACTCTATACAACAGAGATATGGCATGTAAATTACATATCAAACAAATATGATAATGAAGTCAATGCAGATACTAAAATCTACCTGACATATCCTCCTGTGACTCCCCTGCTATATGTGAGGGTTGAGATGTCTCTGTCATGTGAAAATATAGGCATACAAACATCATCAATAAGCACGTACCAAGCATTATGTAGCACTCCAACTGAGGGATAAAGACAGGAACTAATATAGACACATATTGGAGGGGCAAAGATGGTGTGCAGATTGCAGGTGTCCTAGGCAGGTGAATAAGACAACAGTAGTCATGAAGGGTGCAGATGTGATTATCAATAATGAAATGTAACAAACAGATACAATGCCTTACCAGGAATGTCCATCCGTTTGGTGAGTGTATCATCTGTTGTAATGTGGCTCTTGTATTTTAACATGGCACACAAACATCAAAATGAGAGTGTACTCCACAGTCATGACTGGAGACAGAGGCACACAACAACTATAGCTCACACTAACAGGATATAAAGACACTTACATGACATATGGTGTATATGTCAGGCAGATGTATCTTTGTAGGGAACAAGGCAACATGAACATCCTACATCACAGGTGTGCTAAACAGTGCTGCATTGTATCAGCATGATGGACAACCCTACCTGGTCCATCTGTATGTACAGCTTTCAGGCCCATGTCTTGTGATGATGCATCTATAGGTTAAAATGGCACACAAACATCAACATGTGAATATACTCCACTGTCATGGCAGGAGGCAGAGGTACAGAACAACTGTGGATCACACTAACAGTATATGGAGACACTTACATGACATATGTTTTTCTATGTGGATGTTGAAGGGCTTATGCAATTGAAAAAAACAGCATCACACATGTTGCTGAGAGTGATATGTATGTACTGTGTTGGCAAGATAACAAACTATAACACTTACGTTGTGTATCCATCCCACATCAGGCATTTTTTCAGATTCATGGTGTACTTCTGCTAGCTGCGGTGGTGGTGCTGTGGTAGCGTTGTTGCCTCACAGTAGGACATTGTCCTGTTCGATTCTCAGCTAAAGTGTCTTCTGTGTGGGAGACATGCGTGAATGGGCGTAACTTCGTTGAAGGTTGTGCGCCAGGCCTGGCAAGTCGGTACATAAAAATCTACTGCCAATCATTAGCAGACCAGAGTTCTGCTGTGGCGACCCCTAACCGGGAAAAGCCAAAAGATACAGCAACAACAACAACAACATGGTGTACTTCTGCTGCTAGAAGACAAATATAGCAATACAGTAATAATGGTGAATTAATACTTTTTACTGAAAAATGGTAAATGTTGCAGTGGTTGGGAAGGTAGGACATACATGCACACCCTGGAACACCTGCTTCAAAACCTCTTCTGGTATCTGATGACTCCAGCTGGTGGCATGATGTGAGGCCAAGACATCTCATCATGGGGGAGGTATGCTTGCCCTACCTCCAGTGGCATTCCTCACCCTCTCATAGTGGTGAAGTCTGTTGGCTGCATGGAAGATCATGTCAACATCACTGACAGGCTTACCTGGATCTATTGTGACCACCCACAACATTGATCATGTTTATGAGGTCCATCCACACTTGATTCCTCCAGACAGTATTCCCCTGACACAGAGCTTCAATTATAATTTCATTGTCTCTGTGTGAGAAGCCATCTCCCCTATTTCTGATTGATACCTGGAAGACAGGATGACATGCACATGTTTGATTTTATATAAAGGCTCACATATTAGCATGATAATGCTAAAGACATATGTTAATTGAGTTACTCACCTCTCATTTACAATGCAAAGCTATGCAAAACAATCAATTTCATATGTACCACTTTTAAGTACAGATAATCTAAACGAAAACGAAAAAAACATGTCTGAATATATAATGTATATGGACTACATAATACAGCTACTAATCCATTTAACAATTTTGTATAGGTCATACTTGTAGAGGTGGGAATTAAACCCATGTCAATAGATATTACAAGGAAGGGCCAAACATATAACTAATGTGCCACAAACCCAATACTATAGCAATGGTGTTGCCACAATTACCTACACATCTAAACAGAATGAGCATGTGTATCTCAAGAATGTAGGATAGATCAGAACCTTCAAACCACAACAGCTCACAGCACAAAATCAGGTGAGACAAAAAAAAGTTGCAAATAAATGCCAAACGTTATTAGTAATGGTTAAGCGCTTTCTTCTCCTTCAAGAGACTTCATCAGAACAAATTTCATTACAAACCCAGCCCTTAAATACCCTTGCTAAATGATGTCACATGAATGACTTAATTACATCTTAAAAACACACTACATAATTTATCAAAAATAAATAAGTAAATAAATGAATGAAACTCACTCATATTATGTTTGACTAGCATTATAAAACATTTAAAACATTAAAACACATCTCATATTTGATTTAATTTAATTTAATTGTGCCTTATAGGACACTTCAAACTATCTAGCCCATAATATGTTTTAATTTTAAAATACATGCAATATTAACTGCCTCATTTAATCCAGGAAATTGGGTGGCATCCAACCTTAACTGCCATCTCAATTCACTTGCATTCAAGTGCAAGTCTACTATTTTACCCTGAGGGTCCTTTACTATATGATCAATAGCCAAAAACTTAAATGAGTGTGTCCCATTGTCTTTAATATGTCTAAATAAAGCGTTAGTAATTTTACTATATTATTAAGCAACAGAGAGTATCTGTAAATTAATCACTGAAAATACGACTTACGGAAATCCTTGTAAGTTGTCAGTTTCAGTAAACATACTGCAGGCATTACAGGTTAGTCCAAAATCATTTCCTTTTTATCCATACAACTGCATGTGGGGAAAATCTCATTGTTACTAATGGGCATTTACCCATCTGTATGCATATTGTTTGATTGTACCACACTCCTTTATGTGACAGATTGCACTCCACACAATTAAAAAAATGACTGAAAACTTGTATAAGATGATTTATACAGAATAATGATAGTGTATTTATGTGATAATAGCAATCTATTCCACCACAACAAAGTCAGCAGGTGACAGCTTACCTTCGAATCTAGCTTTGAATCAGTTGTACCTTAAAGTGAGTTGAGATATGCACACACAGCTAAGTATCATTTGTGCCAGACATAATTAATCAGGTTCATTAACATTCAGTCAGAATGTCACAGTGGTGTAGTAGTTAATTCTCTTCATATTTAACTCCAGAACTCTTGAAACTGTTGGATCCTGGGGGGCTCTGAAACTGAAGGACGTATCAGAGAAGGACACAGCACTGTGTGAGTAGTGGCTGGAAGACTCATCGATCCAATAAGGGATGGAGCTGAAATGACTCCCACCTGGCTCTGAACTCAGGAATTTTTGTATCATCCTATCCATGTCTGCTTCAGCAAGACTTCTGGAGGACCTGGTGGATGATGTGGTTGACCAGGGACTAGAATGCTTTTTGGCAGTTTGCATAAAAGGGGACTGGAGGCTAGAGGAGACAGGATCCAAAAGAAAATCTGGTGAACGAGCACTGGGAGTGCATGATGTACTAAGTTTCAGATTTGGGGGCTTTAGATCAGTAACTTGAGCTGTAGGGCTTACTGATATAATAATCAGATCTGAAGTTTTAGGATCCAAAAATTCTGGATCCAGAGTAGGTACTTTTAGGTCTGAAGAAGTCAGATCAGATATTTTTGAAACTTTAGGAGGTGGTTCCTTATAAGTTCTGGGGGACTTTGGCGGTGACTGCTTCCTATGCTCCAAAGAAGCTTTAGAGGTTTTACTGGGTGTTTGAGTCCCTGAAGAAGATTAATTGAGGGGGAAGTAGACCCATAAGGATAAGCTTACTGCGTCTGGCAGTTAAAGCTCTTGTATTGAAAGCTGCACATATTGAGCAGTTGATGATTACATTAGTTGCTCCAAGATAGCAAACAGACTCCTTGTGGGCATCCAAGCTAGAGATTTTGTGCCCTCAAGAAGTTCATTTTTTAAATCCGTTCAGCTTCTCAGCCATGACAGTAGCAGGAAAGGATGATAGAGAAAAATAAAAGCAATACTTTTTTTTTAAAAGACAAATTACAGAAAGAAAAAAAATTACTAGCAATGGTAATTAAGGATTACTCTGTGTAAAAATGGTAGGAGGGACAGAATGGGTACAGAAAAAAAAATACCAACTATAGTAAGTTAAGAAATTGCTATAAAAATATAGTACCTACTCTCCTGATGCATAAAACAAAACCAGAAACTAAGAGGAAAGTTGTAGTAATAGAAGATGGGAATTTTAGATAATAAAGCTAAACTTTCACTTGCAAAAAACAGTTGAAAAACTCAACAGAATTCCAGAGAGAAGGACCTTATGTATGAGCACAATGGTGGCAAATGAGATCCAAGGTATTGAGGATGGACTAGGGCATCATGGATATAGGGAGGAACTCAAGAGTTGGATCCAAAGTCTAAAGTATGTGGCTGAGTTATATCTGAGGATCAAATCTGTAATCCATTCATTGAGGAAGAATGAAAAGGACATCAGATCCAAGAGATTTTTGAAAGGTATAAAAGAGAAATATGGGCATAGATTCATAGGTGTTTACTAGGCTAACGACCACATGGGCCTTTTTAAGCCTAGCCATGCATGCCAAATCTCTGAAAAGTTCTGATACTCTTGATAAGTGTAAGCATGGGCCTGGGAGATGAACCATTTACAGGTTACCTGTGTCCATTAGAGACATAAGTGCCAAACCAGGGATGAAGTTCCTGTTTCCCATCCAGTTGTCCAAGTTGCACTTGAATTGGGTTAGGGAGTAACTCTGCATCACGTGGATGGGGAGCTTTTTCCATAGATGTGGTAGTCACTGGGATACATACCTATCTCTCCAGCAGGTCCTATTTATATCACGGGCTAGGTTTAAGTCTTTAGATTGGGTAATTCTGGTACTTCTTGTTTTGTGGATATGCAGGAATTCCATCAGAATGGGGTTTGACAATGCTCCGTAGGCCAGGCATAGATCTCCCATCAAAAGCCTGTAGGAGACAGAATACAGGGATAGGGCCTTTAGGTGGTCTGCATGGACATTTTACTTACTCTCTGTATTATTTTAGTGAGGAACCTCTGTGGACGTTCCAATTATTGGATATACCTGTTTAGGTATATACCAAAGGGGGCATTGTACTCAATGACAGGTCTGATGAATGCCGAATACAGTGGAATAATGACTTACTTGGACTTAGATGAAATACCTTTGTTTATAAGTTGCACAACATAGAATGATTTCCTCACTACTGTAGACACATAGGTCCATAGGTGTGTACTAGGCTAATGGCCCTGGAGCCTTTACAAACCTAGCCCATAAGATTACGCTGACATCGTGCCACCCAACCTTAGTTCCCAATGCCTCTGTCGAGTAGTGCCACTGGAGTGATTCCCGGGGTGAATTTTCTGTTTCCCATCCACTCATCAAGGTTTCTCTTAAAGAGGGCCAGTGAGGTGCTCTGTTTGATATGTATGGGAAGTCTATTCCATAGCAAGGGCCATCTCTGAGTTATAAACCTGTCCCTCCAGCATATTCTGTTGATTGTGGTAATGAGGTTGAGGTCACTGGATCGTGTGGTGTGGAGGGATTAGGATTTATTTAGATGTAGCATTTCTAACAGAGCTGGATCAGATATGGCTTCGTATATCATGCAGAGATCGCCTCTATGTAGACGATATGAGACAGAGAATAATTGGAATTTTTTGAGTCTGTCCATATAGGACAAGTGTTTAAGGCCTAGGATCCCCATTCTGAGGTACTTTTGCAGCCTCTCCAGTTGTTGCAGGTGTCTAGTGAGGTACATGCCAAATGGGGCGTTGTACTCAATGATTGGCCTAATGAGGGAAGAGAAGAGGGAGACAATGACCTCTTTCTTCCTGGATGCAAAACCCTTAGTTATGAGATGTGCCACATAGAATGATTTTCTGACCACAGTGGCAATGTGGTGGTCAAAAGAAAGGCTACTGTCAACCTGTGTTCCCAGATCTCTTATAACACCTTCTGTGTTCAGTGGACTACCATTGATGTGGTAATTCATGGGAACCGGGTTTTTCCCTATGGGGATGATGACACATTGTTTTGGCATTGAGCTTAAGGCCATGGTTCTGACACCAGTCATTGGTCTCAGTAAGGCCTTTCTGTAGGATGTCAACATCACTTGGGGAGTTAATAATAGCTCCCAACTTGAAATCATCTGCGAACTTTGTCAGCCAGAGAACCTTTGTGTTGGCCTGGACTTTAGAGAAGTAGATACCAAACAGGAGAGGACCCAGGACCGAACCCTGTGGGACTCCACTTGTGACTGGTCGACAGTCTGACTTGGAGTCCTCTACTTTCACACTGTGGGTTCTACATGAGGGTCAAAGGCTAGATTATTATCTATGTGTGTCCTTAAGTCCCTGATTACTGGGTCAACTCTAAGGGGTGTGTTGTTAATATTATAGTTACCAGGGATGGATGACTTCCCAAAGGATACTATTATGCATTTCTTGGCATTTAGTTTTAGTCCATGGCTGTCACACCAGTTGTTTGTCTGTGTCAGCCTCCCTGGAGAACATTTGTGTCAGTGTGAGATTCAATGACAGCTCCTAATTTGCAATCATCTGCAAATTTAGTCAGCCAGAGACCACTGATATTGGCCTTGACTTCTGAGAAGTAAATGCCAAAAAAGAGCAGAAAGAAAGAGGGATCTGATATGGTGTAATATCTATTAAAAGGAGAACGTCAAACTAATCAAAACAAAAAAAGCAGCTCCAAAGATATTTGAAGAGAAATACAAGCAAAGGCACCCAGATATGGAACATTTCACAATACAAAAAAATAAGATCACAAAAGGGGAAAGTAGAATAGAAGGTTAGTCAAGCAGGAGTTAAACAAACAGGAGATGAAGTTATGGAATACCTGAAAAGTGAAGGATTTAGTGTAGAAAGTCTAATACAGGTCATGTCACAGCATGATGGAACAATGAGTCCCCAAAATAAGACAAAACAGGTGGTGTGGGATACATGTGAAGAAGAAATATGGACATGGGAATGAAAAAGGGATTTAATATGGTGACATTTTTATACAAAGGAGAAAGCAAAACTAAGCAATACAAAAAGAGCAGCATCAAAGATATTTGAAGGGAAATGATATGGAAAATTTTACAATACAAAAATAAAAATAAGAACACAAAGGGGGAAAGTAGAAAAGAGAATTTGTAATGGTGAAGTTAAAGAAACAGGGACTGAAGTTATTTATTACCTGTGAAATGAATGATTTAGCGTAGAAAATCCAACTCTGGTAACATCACAGCATGATAGAACAGTGAGTCCCCAAATTAAGGAAAAAAGGTGGAACTGGAAGCATATGATCAGTTGCCACATGAAGATACTCTGGAGCCTTCAACAGGAAATGAGTACAAAAGTTCAGTTGGGTTGCAGAGCAAGGGAAGGAACAGGAAATGGTGGCAACTCTGATGCAGTCAATGTTGTGAAGTGATAGGCCAGTGAGTTCCCCTACGTAAGAACAATGGATAATGAAGGATGCAGCTGAAGAGAATGTATCACAAGAAGATGTTCTGGAACATTCTGTAAAATACATGCAGGAAATAGAGAACAAAGAATGTGCTCTCATTATAAAAGAAAATGATGAATATAAGGGAATAGTTATTGATTTAATAGAGATGGATAGACATATTAAGACTGATGAAAGAAATTGATTATGGAAAGTCCAGAAGTCTGACAAAACAAGTGAACATAATAATCAAGACTATTAACAGAAATTCATGTGACATAAGGGAAGTAAATACGGTATATTACATGGCAGCTAAATGAATAACAGATAAAGTCTTACCACAAAAATACAGGTCGATAAGTGAGAGAAAGAGAAGAAATCAAATGTCATCATGAAAGTATCAAACAGAAAAAATTGTAAAGCAATTAAGACAAGACATGTCAATGTTAAAAGAGTATAGAACAGGGAACATATCAACAAAAATATTTGGAAAGAGACCTGATAAAAGCAGTGTGCAGTGTTAAAACAGTCCAGGACCTATTGTACACTATTGCAAATAATAAACTAAAGATATCAGCACATGCAGAAAAGCTTAAAAGATATGCAGATAAACAAAGTACAAAATACTCATGCTTTTTTCAGTGTTTTTTTTTTGTTATTGGTTTTTATTTTAGACCATTGCTTGGTAGCCACTGTGTTTTTTTTAGTTGAAAGTACAAAATAAGCAGTTCATTGATAACCTAAAACAGTTTTGAGATAATTGGGAAACAAAGGAAAAGGAATAGAAACACCACAAAAAAGAAGAAATAAATGCATTTTGGAGAAATTTGATTGAAGATCCCATGGAACATAATAAAGATGCTGAATGGACAGAAGAAGTTAAAGAAACAGTAAAAAGTTAATCACTGAAATTGCTACACCCAGTTATTATAGTGTTTTATATGTTCATAAGTTGGTACTGGGCTATCTGCCCGAAGGCATATATTAGCCCAGCCACGTTGTGCGGTATTCACCTCCCCTTCAGTAGTTCCCTAGACCCTTGTACTAGCAGCTGGTACCCTTGTCCCCTATCTAGTAGTGCTGTTGGTGTGATCCCTGGTGTGAACTTTCTGTTACCCATTCACTCATCAAGGTTCCTCTTGAAGAGTGATAGTGAGGGGCTCTGTCTTATGTAGATCGGGACCCTGTTCCATAGTAAGGGAAGTCTCTGCGAAGGGAATCTATCCCTCCAGCATGTTCTATTCATTGTTGTGTTGAGGTTTATATCCCTAGAGCGTGTAGCTCAAGTAGATTTGGTTTTGCTAAGATGGAGTATGTTCAACAATTCTGGGTTGGACATGGCTCTGTACGTTAGACAGAGATCGCCTCTGAGAAAGCGGTATGCAACAGAGAACAGTCAACTTTTTCAATCGTGTTGCATAGGGCAACTGTTTGAGGCCAGTAATCCTCTTGGTTAGGTACCTTTGTGGTCTCTACAGCTGCTGGAGATGTCTAGCCAGGTACATTCCAATTGGTGCATTGTACTCAATAATGGGTCTGATGAGGGAAGAGTAGATGGGCACCATTACATCCTTAGATCTTGATGCAAACCCTTTTGTGATCAGATGGGTCACACAGAAGGATTTTCTAACCACTTTGGCAACATGGTTATCAAAGGAAAGCTGACTATCTACTTGGGACCCTAGATCCCTTATTTCTTCTTCAGATTTCAGGGGATTACCTCCTATGTTGTAGTTTGCGGGTACTCTGTTTTTTCCAAAGGGGATTACTACGCATTTTTTTGCATTTAGCTTGAGACCATGGCTTTGAAACCATGCATCAGTCTCATTTAGGCCCTTCTGGAGGATCTCCATGTCGGCTGGAGACTCTGTTATAGCACCCAGTTTGCAGTCGTCCGCAAACTTAGTCAGCCACAGCCCTTCCGTGCTTGCCTGTACTTCTGAGAAGTATATGCCAAACAGGAGGGGCCCCAGGACAGAGCCCTGAGGCACACCACTCATTACTGGTCTGGATTTGGACATAGATCCCACTACTCTTACTTTATGGGATCTGTCTGAGAGCCAGCTTGCGATCCATCCTGTGACATTAGGGTTTATGCCCAGGCTGGTGAGCTTATCAATAATACCTGAATGGGGAATGGTGTCAAATGCTTTAGCAAGGTCAAGGTAAGCCGTGTGTACCTCCTTTCCCTTATCTATAGCCTGAGTAACTGTCTCAAAGAAATCCAACAGGTTCAGTAGGCATGATCTGCCCTTGATGAAGCTGAACTGTGTGGGATCCAGCGACTGGAGGTTCCCAATCTCTCCATTTATGAGTTCCATAATGATTCGCTCCATAGCCTTACAGATCAGACTGGTCAGGCTTATTGGTTGGTAGTTCCCAGGGTCAGTTGTGGCCCCACCCTTGTGTAGCGGGACCACCATTGCTGTGCACCATTCTATGGGCACATATCCTGTGCAGAGTCTGAGACTGAACAGGGTATTAAGATGCGGGGTTAATTCCTTTTGGAGCTCGCGTATGACACAGCCTGGGACACCATCTGGTCCTATGGAGGCAGTGTTTTTAGCTTTAGATAGAGCCTTGTTAACCAACTTATCAGTAATAATTGGACTTACACAATCCCCTAGAATGGTAATAGGCCCTGTAGGTGGTGAGTGGGGGGAGAAATTTGCACTGAACCTGTCAGCCAAGATGTTGGCAATGTCAGAAGGGTCAGTGTATTTTGTTCCATTTTGTACTAGCTCAGAACAGACCTGAGCGTTGCCATTTAGGTTTTTGACGTAGCCATAGAAGGCCTTATGGTTATCCTTGACATCCTTGGCAACTTTCTTTTCAAAATTAGCTTTAGTTGACTTGATGAGGGCTCTCAATTTCTTACTAATGCTGATCAGGGATGATTTTTCTACTTGAGATTTGGCCTTTTTTTGTATAAGTCTCCTCCTTTTATTGTAAAGTTTGCTTATGGCCGGGGTCCACCAGACTGGTTTCTTCTTGCTTGAGGAAGAAATATTGGTTTTATTTGGGATAGCCCGGTCCATGCAATCCTGAAGATGCATATAGAGTGCCATGGTGTAGGATTCCACATCCTGGATATCATTATCCTTCTGCAAGGGAATAGTGAAGCTTTCCACTTCGGATGCAAGTAGTTTGAAGTTTGCTTTGGAAAGGTTTTTGACTATGGTTTCTTTGATTGGGGGAGGTGGAGGAGTGAGGATGTCCAAGATTATCAGTTTGTGGTCGGATCTAGCCAAGGAGGGGGTGATAATGGGTGTGGTACAATGGGCGCCCATATTTGTGATGATTAAATCCAATATGTTGTCCCCTCTAGTGGGGGAACATACTAGTTGTTCAAGGGCATTTGAATTTATAAATTCTATGAATCGCTGAGCATAGGAGTTGGAACATTGGTAGTTCGCCCAGTCTATACCAGGGTAGTTGAAATCACCCAAGATTATGGTGTTGGGTAGGACCTTTATATTTTCCAATGTCTCAAGGAATGCAGAGTGAGCATTTTGGGACATGGTGGGTGATCTATAACCGGCTACGACTTGAAATGTGGTTTTGCCTGCTGATAGTTGCACATGGATGATCTCTGGGGCATCATGCTGCGCTACTAACCTGGAGATATGGGTATCCTTGATGAATATGGATACACCTCCGCCCTTTGTACTTTGATCCGGTAACTGAGGCCAGAAGGTATGATATGAATTGTAACCTGGCAGTGCTGGGGTGTTCTCTTGAGCCTTGAACCAGGTTTCCGTCACTGCACAAACATCGATTTTCTCCATGCTGTATTTCCGTACAAAGAGACACAAAGTCTAAAATACCAGGATTTGCAGGCAGAAATGAAGGCAAAGTGGAAGAAGGATGCTCAGACAGTTCTAATAGAAGGAGCAATGAGACTCATAAAACAGTCTTATTTTAGATATGCTACCGATACATGTAAGTCTGTTTGAATTGCAGGCGTCAGTTCTGGGCACATTGTGGGTACTGTGAAGAGCACTTTTGTCTAACATCAAAAATTGAAACAACACTAATTTCACAAACTTTAATCATACTTTGAGCAATGAGGCCCATTCCCATCATGCTATTGGAAACTCAAATGGCTTGGAGAGAGTAAAAAGAGTAAGACCTATGGTTGTTTGGTAACTTATACAGCACAGATTTTTACACATCTAGCATGGCCGCAGTTCACTGATATCTATATTGCTTAGGCCACAGATGACTAAGCACTTCTCTGTTATCCACAAAGCTTTTAGAACCATCAGACAGTATACTTCTGTATGTGTGAGTGCTGAGTAATGCATACATTAGTAAGCTCTACATTATAGAAAATAGAAAATTGTATTTATTTTATTATTTATTTGCAGTTTGTTAACTGGGAAAGTCCATTGGGCCAAAATGAGCCAGTTTTCAAAGGAGGCCTGGGGAGGAAAGCTCCATATACAATTATTACAAAGCTAATATCAACAATATCAATCAAAAAAAATATTTTAATATCCATGATTGCTCTAATCACTTTCATGAATATAAACCAATGCAGGTCAGAATGGCTGAAATATGTTTGCGTTTTGTAAAAACAATGCAAGTACAAGAAGTCTGGACCTGTAATCCTTATTCTGCCTTAGGGCTGTAGGCTTACCACTGTATGTGGAGACGTGGTATTGAATAAGATGGTTGTGCACTAATGCTATTGATGGCGTATTCTTTTTCAAAATTTCCTTATAATGTTTATAATGCTTATAATGCTTATGCCTGTAATCTGCTTGAAACTAGCATTTACTAAATGTTCAATGTGTATTATCTTGGAGCTTTTCTGTCCAGGCCTCCTCTAAAAATGGACATGTATCCAGTCGGACTATCCCAGTCAACAAATGTAAAATAAAAAATATATATATATATATATATATATATATATATATATATATATATATTTTTTTTTTTTTTTTTTGCAAATTGTGACTGTTAAACTTAGTGTGCTGACACATGCTAATGTGATAAGGCAGATTAATGCATATTCCATCATTATTCCATATAGCTTTACAACATTAAAGACATTGTAATGTCCATTACCTCAAACAGTTATGCAATAGTACAATGCAAATATTTCATGAATATCTGTGGGGTTGCATCTTACTGTAGTCTAGTTTGGGTAATTTTTCTTGCAGTTTGGCATTTCCTATTGAATAACAAACATGGAAGATCCATACTTGGTTGGTAAGCTATGCAGTACAGATTTTTATACATCTAGCATGGCCATGGTACATTGACACCTATCCCACTTAGGCTGCAGATGACTACAGATATCTTCTTTATCCACAAAGTTTCTAGAAATATCATACTTCTGTTAATAATAATGATGTATGCTACAGGTCACCCTTTATGTCTCACAATGCTCACAACTCTTACCTAGTCCTACTAGAGGTACTCACCAGCCAACCAAATATTCTCTTCATGGAAGACTTTAATTATCCCTTATAGACTGGGAAATGTACACCACCTGTAACTCTATTAACATGAACATTTTTGACCAAATAGTTTGCATTCTAATCAGAGGATCAAGCATACTGGACTTAGTACTCACCAACATGGGAGAGCATTGCATCCACCCTGTGTCACATCCTCATTGGCGAGGTTGAACCATAAAGCTGTTTATATTGAACTAAATATCAACCCAGAAAACCTAACTAAATCCACAACAGTTTGGAACTATTCTAAAGCAAACTACATTCCATTAAGTGATAGTTTGTCAAAATTCACAGCTCCCCCAAATACTGAGAACACAGCTACCTATGGAGACTTATTTACAGAAATCCTGTGCAAACATGTAAATTGCTGCATTGTGGCTGCTGTACCTAATAGAAGTAAGCCTAAATCTAACATCAAAAACAAACCCCACTAGTGGAATCCTGACCTTAACAGGGTATATAACAAAAAAAAAACATCATGGCTAAAATCAGAAAGAGCAAATTTCATAGAGGCAAGAGCTCTCTGATTCAACTAAACAAGAAGCTAAGAGCTCTAATAAAGTCCAGCAAGGCAAATTATGATGTCAGGATAGCCTCCCAGGCTAAGGACAATCACAAGGCTTTCTTCAACACTGTCAGGAACCTTAAATATAATGCTCAGTAGTGTGCAAAACTGATCATAAATGGTACAACCTTCACTGACCGGTGAGACATAGAAAATCTATTAGCTGATAAATTAAACTCTGACTACACCTCTGCTCCACTCCTGCTACACCCCTCCCCCATAAAATCCCTTCTAGCATATCCCCCCAGTTATCAACAGGGATCAGGCCCTTGCTGTTTTCACTACCACCAAAAACACTGTTCAATAGGTCCAAACAACATCCCTAGTTACCTCCTAAACAGCCTAAACCATGACCTAGCAAGACCATTTGAGGAACTCTTCAACTATAATCTCAAAATAGGTTACATGCCACAATGGACATCCCGTTTCTTAAGGGTTGACTATCAACTCACCCCAGGAACTACAGATCCATCAGTCTGACAAGTCTAATATGCAAAGCCATGGAAAGATTTAACATAGGAATATTCAAAAAGCACACTGGCAACCTACAGACACTGGGCGCATCTAATTTTTGGCTTTGTTAAGGGAAATTCTTGCCTACTCAAGCTGGTAGATATCTCTGAGAGAGTCACCAAAGCTATATATGAGGGGAAAATATTGCAAACTGCCTGCCATAACCTGGCCAAAGTGTTACATACAATACCCCAATCAGGTATTATTGACAAACTTTCACAACTCAGCATAAATTTTTACATAACTCATTGGATTGCTGGCTGGTTCACAAATAGGGTGCAACAAGTCAGGATCAATGAGACCATCTTTATCAGGAGAATGGTCACCAGTGGTATACCGCAGGGCTCCATGTTGGACCCACTTCTGTTTGACATCTACTTCCAGAAAGTCAAGGCTAATGTCAAAGGACTCTGGCTTACAAAGTCCACAGATGACTGTGAATTGGGAGCTATCATAGATTCCCCCTATGACACTGGCATCCTACAAGAGGGTCTAACAGAAGCAAATAACTTGTGCCAAGGTCATGGATTAAAACTCAACACAATGAAATGCAGTATAGTGTCCCTTTAGAAATCATCAACCCAGTCTAATTACTCCATCAGTAAAACTCCCTTAAGAGTTGACCTGGTAGTTGGGGATTTGGGAACATATGCATACAATAATTTGGCCTCAACCAACATGCAGCCAAGATATTAAACAAATCATTCTATGTCACCCAACAAAGTTTTAATACCACTAGTTTCTTTGTTTTTTATTAACTGTAGTAAGTGGCAAACCTGTATTTCCAGCAGTGGGTTTCAGTGACTGTTACGCCATGCATAGCTTGCCTCTTCTGTTATTGAATTGGTGTCTGTTGTCTCAATATTCTTAATACTATTTGCAGACATTTGGTTGAAGATTGTTAAATAACTGCACCTTGATGGTTTGTTTACTGCTATATTTGTGTTGCAAGCCAATCATGCTTTTCTGTTATATCTGAATTGTTACATAGCATAACCATGATCATCATTCCATTATTTTAACTGTAAAGGTACATGTATTAGCATAATAAGGACTTAGGTACTGGTAATGAAACGTTTGTCGAGGGACAGTTATGTGTGTGCCATATACAAAAATTCTAGACGTCATATGCTTTTACTGTGCTTGTGATTGCCCAATTGTTCTAACTTTTTCTGTTCCATTCCAATTATATGATGTTGCGAGGTCACCTATTAACCATGTTGTATTGCTCTTCTGATCTGCATATACCTTTTAAGTGTATTATTGCTTGTTCTTCTTACAATATATTTGGAATAAATTTATTTTACTCATGAATGCCAACATGAAACATTACTTGCACAGAATGATATGTTATAGTGGAAATGTAAATGCCATGCTGACACCTCAACATAAATGCGTGAGGCACACATTGAGTGACAAATACTGTTGTATTGGACTAAGGAATTTCTTTTGGACTCTGTAACTGATATTACTTTAAGGTACTTCCAAAGAGATGTTGATTGTAGCCGGGTTTTGGAAATGGAGCACCACGTCAGTGTCATGTACCAGAATTGCTTGGCATACTTGTCTTGAGATGTAATGATATATATGTTTTTGTGCTGTGCACATGCATGTTTTGCATGAATACTGATGACTGATATGTCAATAAATTAGCAAGTAATAACAGCCTTGTTTAATAAATTGGGTACTGCGTGCCATATAATATACTGGAGTAGCATACTAGCATTGTACGATGGTCACATTGGTATATACATTGTCTTCTATTCATATTGTCAATATATGGATATTAGGACACTGAGAATGTTGCATGATCATGTCAGTAAGCTTGTTATTATCACATTTTTGTATCTTTTCTTATTTAATGTATAAATAAACCCTATGGGCTGTATCATCTGACAATTACATTGTAATGACAAATATAGTGTATTGTGATATAGCTTGAACAAACATTTCTCATGTCCTATCTTATATGTTTTAATGAAGTTAATTGCATATCATATATTTTTCTTTACCATTATATAAGTGCACATCTGATCATGTTTTATTATAGACTTGTTTTGCACATGACTGTGATATACGTTACACACCATTTTGTACATTAGCATGGATTGAATTCATGCCTTTCATCACATATGGTGTTATAGTTGCCTTAGGTCATACAGTATTGTAATATAACACACATAATTGCCTCATGTAGATTGTGTAAGTTTGTATGACGTTACCTAATCACTGATTTATGTATGTATAATGTTTTTTCTCCTGTGTTGGACTTTGACAGAGTGTGAGACATGTGGTGGCTCACCAATCATACACTGAAGATGACAACATGCCAGATTACTGACAGGCAACTTTGACTCCAAGGACCAGAATGATAACCATGACAGGGATGATGATGATGATGATGACAGACCTGGATATGTATGTACAATTGTTCCTGCTGCTCATCCTGAAAGATGTCCACCACCATGCCAGGGAAATGATTTTCAGAACCAGGTCTGGGACATAGTGACAGTTGTTTTCCATTCACAGATGAGGGACCTAATGGGCAGCTTCTTTCAGAATATGTCATAGGCCATGTGTAACTCATGCCAGGAGATCACTTGAGAGATCTTTCATGATGTTCAACCCCATTGCGGTAACCCCTCAGCACTCTGAATATTGCCTGTGTGATCCAATTTTGTAATGCTGCCACCATAGTGTTTTCCATATCACATTTATGTTAAAGGCACAATTGTGCAGAGATCACATATTGCTGTCATGCTTTTCTGATATATGACATAATATATACTGCACATATCATGCTATTTGTGGCATTGTGGCATTATGCTGCTACAGTATGACACACATTACTAAATTACACAAGCTTTAACCAATATTATTTACATGATCGTGCTGTCATTAATTGCATACATTGCTCCATACAGGCAGGTCTGCTATTCCCTAAGCGCGCGTGTGTGTGTGTGTGTGTGTGTGTGTGTGTGTGTGTGTGTGTGTGTGTGTGTGTGTGTGTGTGTGTGTGTGTGTGTGTACTCCGTGTGTGTGTACTCCTTTGCATGGAGTGCAATATAGTATTGTTATGTCCAATACACTCTGGCCCAGTATATGACAGATATGACTGTTGCAGTTAGTATAATGCAAGTAAGACATGATTGTTCTGCTTGTGTTGTTCCAGTATATACTTAGGTAGGATGACATCAGCTGACATACTACAGTATTCTCATAGTTCTCACATAACACAGTAAGGTGGGTCTGTTCTGTTTATTTGCACATGTTATTCATGTATAGGCATTGCACCCATTTCTGCATTGGTTGTTGCTTTCTTATGTCTGTTCAACAGCATGACCGGTTCTTGCTTAAATGATTTATGCAACTTTGCTGCATCATGCTGTCATGCTGGCACAATGGCCTTGTGTGTTGCATGTACTGGCAAATATCATGCCATGTTGTATGACAATACTGTGACTGGTATATATACTCATGTGTCCTTCCCTATACTGCATAGATATTCACTGGTCAGTCAGTGACTATATAAAGGTGATGCTTTCTTCAGCATCATTCATGACTCCCTTGTTTGTCCGTATCTTGCATTTGATAATAGCTTATATCATGACATGCATACACAGATTTGCATACATGTTCATGTGTGTGCATTTCTGGTACATATGCACTGATTACGGTAAAACATTTCTCCAAAGCCAACTTCATGCTTCTTAAGACAGAAGTGGTGAACTTCATGACACCCACGCAGATGGACAATACTGTTACAACTGCTGAATCCTACACAAGTGCACTCTATAAGTACTTACACAAGTGCATGGATCATGCTATCCCAAACAGAACCAAGACACGATTCTCCAAAAAAAGAAAGCCAATCTGGTGGTCCCCTGCCATAAACAAACTGTACAACAGAAGGAAGAAATTGTTGCAAAAGAGAGTAAAATCCCATGAGTAGAGGAGCTCCCTGGACTGCCTCAGTAAGAAGATGAGATCCCTTATAAGATCCTCCAAAGCTAGCTATGAAAACAAATTCACCACTGATTCTAAGGACAACCACAAATCATTCTATAGCTATGTCAAGAATCTCAATGGCAACACCCAGATCTGCTCTGAGTTACAGCATAATGGCATGAAAATTACAGAACCAACTGATATTGCTAACATACTGGCAGATAGGTTCAGTGTTAACTTTACCCCCCACCCCCACCCCCTAAAGGGTCCATATCTATACAGGAAGAATGCAGAGTCCTTGTAATCACAACTAAGCAGGTAAAAGCTGCACTCTCTAAAGCCAAAAACACAGCATCCATGGGACTGGACAACATCCCAGGCTGCATTTTGCACATACTTCAGAACAAACTGGCTCCCCACCTAAGCACCATGTTCAATCATAGCCTCACATCAGGCTTTGTGCCCACTGAATGGTGTACAGCAACAGTTATCTAACTCCACAAAGGGGGAGCCACCACTGATCCCGGGAACTATCACCCTATTAGCCTGATGAACCTTGTCTACAAGACCATGGAACGTATCATCATGGAACTCATAAACAAAGACATTGGTAACCTCCAAACTCTGGATCCCACCCAGTTCGGGTTTGTGAAAGGCAGATCATGCCTTCTGAATCTGATCGACTTCTTTGAGGCAGTCACCAAAGCCGTAGATGAGGGCAATATGGTTCACACAGCCTATCTTGACCTCGCCAAGGCTTTTGACACCATCCCCCATTCTGGAATTATAGCTAAACTCAGTAAACTAGGTATAAATTCCTAAGTCACAAGATGGGTTGCCAATTGGCTCACTGACAGAACCCACACTGTAAAAGTTGCACACTCCAAATCTGACCTCAAACCAGTGACAAGTGGAGTAGCACAGGGTTCAGTCCTGGGACCTCTCCTGTTTGGTATCTACTTCTCTGAAGTACAGGCTAACACAGAAGGCCTCTGGCTAACAAAGTTCACAGATGACTGCAAACTAGGAGCCACAGTCGAGTTCCCAAATGATGTGGAAATCCTACAGAAGGGCCTCGCTGTGACAGTTGCCTGGTGTCAGAGCCATGGCCTTAAGCTCAATGCCAAAAAGTGCATTGTCATCCCCTTTGATAAAAACTCTGTACCCATGAACTACTACATAGACAGCAGTCTACTTAATACCGAATGTGTGATAAGAGACCTTGGGACCCAGGTGGATAGTAGTCTGTCCTTTGATATTCACATCACCACAGTAGTCAGGAAGTCCTTCTACGTGGCACACCTCATCATAAAAGGGTTCTCATCCAGGAAAATAGATGTCATTGCTCCCCTCTACTCGACACTCATTAGACCCATTATAGAGTACAACGCCCCTTTTGGAATGTACCTCACAAGACATCTGCAGCAGCTGGAAAGGCCACAGAAGTACCTCACAAAGAGGATTACTGACCTCAAACAGATACCCTACACTGACCATCTCAAAAAACTCCAGCTTTACTCCTTAGCATATCGCCTACTCTGAGGTGATCTCTGCCTAACATATAAATCTATGTCAAACCCAGAGCTATTAGACATGCTACACCTAAAGAAATCCCAATTCCTCCGAGCTACATGCTCTAGGGACCTAAACCTAGTCACCACAATAAACAGGACATGCTGGAGGGATAGATTCCTGTCCCAGAGACTTCCCATACTCTGGAACAGGCTACCCATCTATGTCAAGCAAAGTTCATTAGCACTCTTCAAGAAAAATCTTGATAAGTGGATGGGAAATAGGAAATATACCCCGGGGATCACTTCTGTGTCTCTGCTCGACAGTGGCACAGAAAAATAACTTTCTTGGGTGCATAAGCCAGGGAACCTTGTTGGCTAGGCTTACGTAGGCCCTCGGGCCGATAGCCTAGTACCTACCTATGAACCTATAAACCTATGTAGATGTGTATGACAATATTATGATTGACACATAACCACAAGTGTAATATATGACTGGTTACATGCACTTTTCCATTTTTATGTGGTGTACATTTGTTCACAGGACTGTCCTTTGATCAGTCCTACACATGTATGGTGCTATTTATATCAAGAACAGTGACTGCGATACCTGTTGTGTTATGTGTGTGTGGTAGTATATATGTGCATGTGGATGTGGATGTGATAATCAAAGGTACTCCTGTTGTGTACTTATGCTTCTTGCTGTTTAACTGTTGCACATTACTGTGTTTATGTCATTTGTACACAGACATGTTTATAGCCATCACCAGTCTACCATTTCTGTGTGACATATGTTGGCCATTTGCTTTAATGTACCTTGCAAGGACTTGCAGTCCACCCTGTGTTGTGAACACATCCATGTGCAATTTGTCTCCTTAGATAGGGTTGTCCTGCTTATTCTGCATCTACTTTCTCTGGTTGGCATTTCCTCACAGATGTGGGCCTATGTTGTCCATCTCCCTTCCCCCTTATAGCTTTGGCATACATATTGCACATATACATGGCATGTGTTATGTTTATGTTTACCTTCCTCTATCTTATCATCATTGTCATGTAGATGTACTGGTACTATATTACCTTGTGCCACCATGTTGGGTATCATACACATTCAAGGCATATGCATGCAAGGTAGTGGCAATTGATTTGATTCCATCATTGTTCATGTTATACTTATGTGTTGAGTATTATCCAAATATTTGTTTGCTTCCTGTCTATGCACATTCTGTCATTCCTTAACTGTCAATACTCACATATGTATCACCATTTACATTATATTCCATGCCATTGGTGTATGGATGTGTGCTCTAACTTCTTTCTGATTGGATCATGTTATTTCATTGCTTGTCGCACATACACATTATTTACCTGACAGCCCATCTGTATTGCCAAGACAGATGTCTTATAAGGCATACATCTTTAACATATGGATCCCATTTCACTTATATTTGAGTTGTGTACAGTATTACACAGCCACATTAATGTTTTGCTATGGCACTGCTGTTTGGTACTGTGGTTGGTTGGTTGCCTTTCACATGCAGAGTCGGAAGTTCTTGTCTTCTTGCTTGCATTTGCTGATCTTTGCAGTTGCTTGGCTTACACTTGCACTGCTGACAGCCTAGTGGATAAGTATATTCAATAGCCACTGTGTACTACAATGATTGCACTCCCCATTTAGAGCTATCCAATGCATACCCACCATCAGTCATACCAGGGCTGGTATGCACCACTACCCTGTTTGTCCATTTACCTTAACCCCAATTGTATAGTCTGTATGCATGCTGTTGGTGTACCTTACTTCTCCTTTAAGTGTAATTCCAACCTTTGTCTGTCATGTCTTGTAATATTTGTTTTATATATTCTCCAAAAGCATAAAAAAATGGGGCATATTCCCACAAAAAAAAAATAATAATAATAAAATAAAATGGGCTATGCCACTCTGCCTCTTACTCTGACCTTCCTATTCTGTTCTACCTATGTGTCCCTCTTCTTCACCTTCACCTCATATCTGCTTTTCTATCAGCCATATTTCCCTTGGTATGTGCATTACTTGTGTTCCCCATACATGTCACGCACCCATTATTAACTACTGTTAGCTATGGCGAAAGCGGCCAGGATTGCTCTTTATTTTAGTTAATTATTTTTTTTACTGGAAATGTTTCAGATTATATCAGATTCCACAAATTGTAGTGAGTGTATTTATATACGTCTGTCTACAAATTATGATGATATCTGTAATTGTTTGCAGATATTTGTCAATTTCCAGACAGATTGATGCATATTTCTATTCCTTTAGTAATTTTCACAGTAAGTTCCATTCAGCTTGTATGATTTCTGTACATGTACATTGGTAATGCGCATATATAGGTTGTGTTGATATCGCTGGTTATGTCTGCTTTGCACTGAAGTATTCTCTATACACTGAGTCATACTTGCATATTACTTGATTATCTGTACTTTTGCACAGACGTAGGTGCACTCCACCACATTCCACAAACTTTATGGAATCCGACCTGTTATTTACAGCATGCTAGATTATGTCTAGTGGCAGAAGCTCCAAGAGCTCATCTCACCTCCTGGCTGGTCCTGAAACTGGCCTGACAAACACTTTACTAGCCATTTATTTCACTAAAAAGCAAAATTTCTACGGTAGTAGACATGAAACACATTTCAAGCAATATTAAGTGCATGTTAAGTCTAAAGTGCTGTAAAAGTGCCATCCTTTAATCAACCCCAGGTACCCACTATATTCTGAATTTCCATATCCCAGTGATAAGTTAAAATTGAGCATCTCTCCTGTGTTCTGTGATTATGTAACCATTTTATCTGAAATGCATGCATCCTCATCAGAGTCAGGAAATATCTACCTTCACAAAATAAAGAAAAATGAATATATTCATATTACAGTTTTAATCTGTACAAACACTCCATTTCAAAATGTTCCACTTTCAGAATGCTGTTCTGCTAAGAATAAAACTGTGATTCATCATTAGAGCTCAGATGTTAGTGTAACATCCTCATTCTAAAACATGCATTTAATGCTCTATCTATGCAACCCCGATAATCTTTTTTTCATCTTCTCCTTCACCTGCTACAATCTAGACCACTTGTTTCTCCTTATTTACCATAAGCATAAGGAAGTTTTTATGGGGGGGGGGGGGCAATAGTCAGGGAATACAGATGTCATGTAATCTTTCTTCTGCCATACTATTAGCCACACACACACGGGTGTTCCCACATGTTCCTCACCACAAGGGACCCTTGGCAGCAGCCCAGCAATGTGCACATGCTTCCTAATGCACACCAACAACTCATGCAGTGAATGTGTTGCATGGCAGACCAATGAATGCATCTAGACAAATCATGACTCATAGGATGATAGCTGGCTTCTGCCAGGTAACAGTCTTACAGCAGTTGTGGGATGCAAAGTGCCTTCAAGATAGCTGAGCGGGCATTGTCCACTCACTCTCACTTCCTTGGGTGATTTTCTCCAGCACTTCAGCCACTATTTGATCAAGGAATATTTAGGTCATAGTCAAGGCTGTATCCTTCTATGCTATGGTCCTGACTTGAGCCCTGGCATTTTCTAAAACTGTTCCAAACCATCAATGGATCCCAAAACAAAATTCCCTGATCATATCTTGAAAACACTCTCCTCATTTCAGAATTATGCATTATCATCACATCTATAATAGCATGATGGAGGGCAGATCAGACTGCATGTAAAGCAAAGTATGAAAACAATTATAGAAAAGTAATCAAGTTGTTCATATTGTTTCTCATACTACTTCGTAGGAAAGCCAAGTCCCCAGCAACAGGAAATGTGTGTTATCCAGGGGCAGATCACAGCACCTACTAGTTTAAAACCAAGAAGTAGCTCCAAGGTTTGCAAAGTGTCAAAGCCACACTGTAAGGAACATGATAATTAAACACAAACAAGTGTTGCAGCACTTTGCATTTCTATATAAATAGCTATACATAACTATCACCCAGATATCTGCTGTAGCACAGCTTCACTAAGAAATGGAAAGCTAAATTCTTACACTGTAAAAAAGTGTATGCATGTTGCTTGATTTACATGAAAACTGTGATGAAGTATAAAACTAACAGTGAAAATAAACATGCAACTATGGTGAAATAAAACAATAGTGTGAAAGTACTTACATCAATGATTTTTCATGGGATTTTTTTATTTGACATGGCACCTTACGGGGAGCTACCAGGTCTAATTGTAAACATTTAGTACATTAGATTGAAAATACACAGTGATCCAAATCTTAAGGCCATTTAAATGGCTACAAAATTAAAACTTGTTTTCAAGTGGGAAACTACTTTTACTGTACAGCTAATGTACAAGATTATTCATTGCCACCATAGTTGTTTCCTTAACATAACATTTCCATGGCAGGTTCAGTTTTTAAAATGAAAATTGGTACTGGAGACATGACTAGACCATATTTAAGTGTCAAACTGATTGACTACATTTGACCATCTTATTTGGAAACTGAATTGAATGGGTTAAAACATAAATAAAATTCTCATTATAGTCATGTCCAGCAGGCCATAAAGTTTGATGAAATGATTATGTGTCACATGAATGTATTCCAAACATGTTTACAGTTTGATGTAGTCACTTGATGCATATCAAGTAATCATGTCTAGGATTATGAAATATGTTTACAGTTTGATGTACTCACTTGATACAGTTATTTATTTATTTATTTATTTATTTATTTATTTATTTATATTTGTTGACCGGGAGTGCCTGACTGGACGTAGGTTCATTTTCAGCAGAGGCCCGGAGAGAAAAGCTCCACAGTTAAAATAAACAGACAGTAGTTACACTGGATTACGTAGCGATTAACAATTTACATAGCAATTACTTACAACATATTAACAGATGAAGAACATAGTACATTAGTAGACAACTAGAATCTTTATCTGTGAAGTACATAACAGACATTAACAAATGTTAAAATAAGAAGTTCCTGCTGTATAAGTACTAGGCTTATGAGCATCTGAGCTTGCTATAATCAAGGTAGTTAGTGGAGTGGAAAGAAAGGTAGTGGTTGGATGGGATGGGTGATATTAGAGTGGGAGTTGCAAGGGCATAGCCAGCATGTTTTTAGGTGCGCTTTTAGTAAAGTTTTGAAGTGGGTGCATGATGGTACGGAGGTAATTGTGGGTGGGAGGGAGTTCCATAATTTGGCTACGGTGCAAGAGAATAGTGTTTCACCAGCAGAGTTATTGGCTTTAGTGATCTGCAAGTGATTTTTGTTGCTGGATCTTAGTGGTCTGGTGGTGCGATAGGGTTGGAGTAGATTCTGGAGGGATGGGACATTTAGTGGATGGTTTACTAGTTTGAGGGCGAGTGAGAGTTGATACCATTGAAGGAGGTGAGGGAGTTCAAGCCAGCCCAGTTCAGCAAGTGAGAGACAGTGGTGATACGGTAGGATGCCCCTGTGGCGAATTTGGCAATTTTGTTGTAGCAGGTCTCTAGCTTGTTTAGATCGCATTGCCTTAGGTTGGTATATATTGGAGAGGCATAAAGTAGGGTGGAGATAAGGTGGGAATTTGCTATTGAAATCTTTGCTGCTTTGGTGAGAAGATGCTTATTTCTGTATAACGCTCCTAGTTTTTTGTGGACTTTTACACTGACATGATGCATACATGGGTGCAGCAAGTTTTAGATTCAGTAAACTCCGTGTAGGGGAGCACAATCATGTGCACTCATGTGCAAATACAGAAACTTTTGTGGAATGCAAATTTCAGCATAATTAGCTGAACTTTATGCTAACAAAGCAAATCAACATGATTGAGTGATCCAACAAGCTAAAATGAAACTGTGTAGACCCGTGTATGTGTTGACAGTGTACATGGAAAATTTCCGAGTACAGGAATCTACACTGAAACAAGGGCATGTAAAAGTCCTGAAATATTGACAGAATTGATCGTAACAGCTAACACATAATGTGGCCTAAGTATGCATTGTGGAAGCTAGAAAGTCAGTCTCCCCCAAAAAAATATCATTATAACTACCATGACATAAATGTATCTTTGGTCCCACACCCCTAAATGAAGAATAAACTTGTACATAATGCAGACTACTAAAATGTTAAAACACACAAAGCAGAGTATTCTAATGTACTGTAAGCATAATCTGTTATGTATTACATATATAGGCAATGTAATACCCTATCTTGTGTTTACAATACTGTACTCCCATGCAGTTTCCGTGCTTACACAGCTACTAACCATGTGGATTCAAGGCTGTCAGCATAGTCATTATGCAAATGAAGCCAAAAATCAGTAGGTCTGCTGAATCACAAAAAACAGTAACCCTGTAGGGATGTTCACATCATGTAGGCACCTACACAGTGCTTTTGTTTCCAATGGATGTCACCAATGAGTGATGACATCAGGGGTGTGTGTCAGCTTCCTTTTTTTTTAATATGTTTGCGTGTTGGTGCACTTAGCACACCTATGAGAAATGGGGCAATAAAAGGCTTACTATGTAACCAGTCCTGTGGCAGCACCTGTAAGTGTAAGGCTACAGTCTCAATGGTCCTAGGTTTGAGTACAGGATGTACAAGCTTATATGCATGTTTTATGTTCCATGTTTGCTTGCTATCAGGAAAACAGAGATAAAAATTATAAATTTTGCTTATGCTCACCTTATTTATGCAACAGTGTTCGCAGCTGTGCAAAGGTGTGCTTAACCTACTACTGAGCACTCAAGAAGGTGTCTTCAATTATGCTAATTTCAGCCTAAGCAGGTAAATTGCATCTTAATTATCAAGTCCCACACTGTGGACCTATTCAATAAATGTATAAAGTATCCATGTAGCTTACATTCATAATTTCCCTCAATACTTTAGTACCATTAGAGTGGAGACTTGGAAATTTCAACTGAGATAATGCTAGGGGCTGCTGCAGCTATTCTACATCAGTATGTGCTAGATGCTGAAGAAAATGCTGCTGGTGCTTCTGACAATCAGCCTAGGCCGAGGAGGAGAAGAATGTTCAGACACAGGCTAACTTTCCAGGTGCTACATGAACTAGAAATTGTAGAGCGGTACAGGGTGGACAGGGACACATTACAAGAACTCAGTGAGCTCTGCCGCCCTCAACTCAGAGCCAGAGCCAACCAAGGGGGACCCATCCCAGTGGAAACTACGGTATGTGTAGCCCTTAGAATATTAGCTACAGGTACTTCTCAAAGACCAACTGGGAACATGATGGGTGTGTCACAGGTATCAGCATCCAGGATACTCCACCAGTTCCTGGATGCTATGCTCATACATGCCAGTGAGTACATATATTTTTCCCTTTCTTCTGAGGAGAGGGCTGGCAATATGCAACAGTTTTACCATGTAGTGCACTACCCTGAAATACTGAGTGCCATAGATTGCACTCATGTACACATCAAGGCACCACCTGGTGAGCAGAGTAGAATCTACATTAACCACAAGGGATACCACTCCATCAACTACCAAGTTGTGTGCAATGTTCAAGGGATTATCTTGAATGTGTGTGCTGGCAACTCTGGCATTTATCACAACTCCCATATTTGGCACACATCACAGCTGTACCAGATGTTTGCTAGGGGGGACATCCCACTGGGCCATTTACTGGGTGATACTGGCTACGGCCTTGAATCGTGGATGATGTCACCCATCAGAAGTGCACACACACCCATGGAAAAACACCATAATGAAGCACACACTCAAACTTGAAACATCATAGAGCATGTGTTTGGGCTTCTGAAGTCACAGTTCCATTGGCTAGGTATATCTGTGGAGCCTTGCAGTATAATCCATGCACATGTACACAAATATTCACAGAATGTGCTATGCTCCACAATCTGATCCTGCAGAAACAGCTACAGCAGGATCAACAAAGGGAATGGACACATGTCCTTCCACCAATGTCTAAGTCACCCCAGCCACAGTCAGAGGAGGACTCGGAGGAGGAACTCCCAGCTGCTGTCCCTACAGGTAGACACAGGCATGCTCAGCATGCCCTTGTTTTGGATAAGAGACAACACATAGTACATTTACTGACCACTTAGAGACCTAATACTGTACTCCTACTCATATACATATATTAAAAGTGATGGCAGGCAACCCACACAACCTGTACCTATCCATGTATTGGCTGTGTACTGCTTGCATCAGACAGAATCAGCCCTAAACTAAAGGTGTGTCAACTGCTTCATTTGCAAGGTAAGTCCTGAACCTAGACAGCATTCTAGAAGATTATTATGACATATCATTGTATCTCTTAACTTGGTACAGTAAGCAAGTAAGTGCTGGTGGAGTGGTGCAGAAATTACATTAACATGTGACTGCAGGCACACTTATTTTACTAATATGTGTCCATTTCTAATTAGTAGGTCTCAGGCATGAAACGTTCACACAGTCTTACATCTGCAGGATACTGGTAAATCATTCAAGAGAGAAGTTAGAAAGTGAGGCTACACATTGTAGTTTCTGACTTCAGAGATATGTGTATCATAACAGTAACTGCACTTTGTTCCCCCACCCCCAAAACAGGAGTGTACTCTTGCACCTAGCACAACAGTAATGCAAGTATGCTACTTCCAAAACCACAGTATATGTGTGTTTATACCACAGTTAATATCCTCTCACACTTTAAGGACTAGTATATAGAATTACCTACATATTGCATGTGTTATGTAACTGATGAATTACCAACAAACACAGACATGTAAGACAGAGAGATGTATATTTGTAACCATAATTATGACAGGTTGTGTGACTACTAACTGCTCTATGTCCAAATATAATACAAAGAATTACTTGTACAATATACAGTCCATGGTTTGATAGCAGTGTACATTCTTATCCAGTTGGTTGTGTGATAAATACCAGTTCTGTTCGGGCAAGTTACTTTTGTGACAAAAGGGACAAAGGCAGCCATCCTATTTGCTGAAGCTGTATTGGTGCTAAAGGTTCTAATCCTGATATAAGTATACATTTTTGGAGGTGTACTATAATTTGCTAGCGTGCTTTTACAGACTTTGACTGTGTGTCCCATACAGTTAACATTTATCATCTTTGTCTTGTTTTAATTCCACATTTTCACAATGCGCCTCATGTAGTAAACATTTTTAGTCAGTTGTCATTAAGTGCAACATTGCAAAAACAAGGAAAAAGCAGATGAGATTGATGTCAGACTGCCAACAACACAAAACAGATACATTCAATAATTGCTCTTAGTAGTTGTGAAATCCTGACCCAGAGTACAGATAGGCGAGGGCTAGTGTAGCAGGTATATATTATATAATAGTAAGTCTCAGATGCTAGCAATGTGCCTCATATTTGTGTACTGCTTATCTATGTGCAAAAAAAGGTAAAGAAGCAAACGTGCATGCATGTACACTTAGTTAACCATAGTGCAAATCTGATGCCTCATTGCTCTATATTTCCCACATCCTTTGTCTGGCCTAAGACTACATGTGGAAACATTGTAAACTGACAGCACACTAAAATTTATGTACATAAATTTATTATCCATCCATTTGCATCCCCACCACCAACCACACTAACAGTCAGTAGACCCTTGGGTCTCCTTAATTTTACAGCAGATATATCAACGACAATATAAGGTATAATATATAATGTTGTGTGCTACCTCATGAACAGGGCCATTTAGAGGTGCTCACAGGCTTGCTATGCCAAATGCAGACAAATATGCTCAATAAGGGTACTTGTGTTGTTACATAGCTAGGCTTATAAACAGTATACTTCTGTTAGGCTGCTAGCCACAGATGACACTAGGAAGCAATGTGCCTATGCAGGCCTCCCAAGCTGTTGTTCTGCACATGGCTTGCTGATGTCATCTACTACAAGTTCACCTGCAGTCTTACAAACATCAGACTTCTACTGTGGTGCTTGCGTCAAATACTGGGTTCTGTAGTCTGTGCACTTAGGTAGGAGTTTGGTTTTCACTGCAGTAGATTGCATGTGTGTGTGTGTGTGTGTGTGTGTGTGTGTGTGTGTGTGTGTGTGTGTGTGTGTGTGTGTGTGTCTCCATAAAGAAGAGTGGAAGTGTGTATCCCAAACTCATATCTCCAATGGCAAGGATTTGCAGTTTTTTGGTGCTTGCACAAACATGCATTGTCCCCCACATGGCCTGCTGATTTCATCTACTATAACATCACCTGCAGTCTTATTAAAATCAGACTTGTGCTGTGGTACATGCATTAAGTACTGTGTTCTGTAGCCTGTATACTTAGATAGGTAGGAATTATATTCTCATTGCAGTCAACTGTGTGTGTCCATAAAGAAGAGTGGAAGTATGTATTCCAATCTAACCTCTCCAATGGCATGGTTTTGTAGTGCTTTGGTGCTTGCATAAACATCCATTTCAAGCAGGCCTCCAACCTCCTCTCTCCCATATGGCCTGCTGAAGTCATCTACTACGGGATCACCTCCAATCCTGTTAAAATCAGATTTGTGCCCTGGTGCATGCATTATGTACTGTGTTCTGTAGTCTGTGTACTTAAGTAGGGGTTCTATTCTCACTACAGTTAAGTGGGAGGATGTGGTGTGTATGTCTGTGCTGTTTCTGGACATTACACAAAGACTGTCCTACAGCAGCCTATGGAACACTGTTCAATGCTATTCATCATGCCATTGCTTTTAGCCACTGTTATGAAGTGAAAGCCCTGCAGCATTTACAATTGCTGTTGTTACTTATGTAAGAAACAGTATAGACTTTTTGGTGTTGTTGTTACTATGATTACTTTTCAAGAAAACTGTGCTGCTTTTGACTCTTTTGCCTGTGTAATGTTATAATCAAACACATATTCAATTGCTGGTTTTATTCTGTTGCAGTTGTGTTGCCCATACTATAAATTGGACTCACACTGCATGAATCCAGTTCACTTTAACTATTGTTAAGTAAACATCATGACACATGGTTTGTGAGAAAACACCCCTGTATCCTTGTGCCTGGAGTGAACACTAGGACTATATATTTTAACATAACTGTTTCTGGCCTCATTTTGAGCTTTAACAGTGTTTCATTTTCTTAGCTGCTCTGCTCTTGTTTGCATGCAGATAGCATAACTCTTTGCGGTTATAGATGCAGAGAAAACAAATTATTTTCCCTTAAAATTGGCCAATGCTATCTAGCAGAGCAGATCTTCGACAACTCAACACAGCTTGGCTAATGTCAGTTAAACAACCACTAATGTCACATCTAATCTCTTCACACCAGAAGTATAGATCCCACTTTGGATAGACCTACTACTGTACACCCCATATCTTAGTCCCCTAAAAATAGCACCATATCATATACACACATCCTTTACCCATTCTCTATGCAGATATGATCACACCTCACATTACAAGCTGCCAGAGTCCCTCTTTTCATCTGCTAGCATAGTTGACATGTCTTTATTGACTCAGTGTAGATAATGCCTCAGGCCTGTACAACAACATCAGTGAAGTAACATCATGGGTAGAGTTACTATCCAGCAACTTACAGAAACAGCAGAGACATCCAAAATACTAGCATTGTACATATAACAGTAAACCCAAAGCACAGAATACAAATAAAAAAGTACCACCGGTGTCTCACCCAGAAAGTGCCTAAGGCAATAGTTGTCTATTGTAAAAGTTGTCCTTACAGTTGATTGTACAGTGAGCCATACACCTGCCCTACTCTCCAGCTTAAACAAGGTGAAATGTAGGGTCAGCTGTGTGTCACAAGTACTTGTCACATCACACATGCAATCAAGTCTCTCTACAACATGTCTCACTATTAATCCATCATAGTCGGTCTTGGTATGCACAACTTCAGACGTATCTCTAGGGATTATGTTGAGACAGACATGACTGAGCTCTCTAAATATGTATCCCAGGCACATATGTCCCTAACTTTGACCAGCATTATAAGCTCACCTAGAATGATACAACAGTATGAAGAACAAATGATCTTCTGAAATTGGTTATGTGTCTGGTGGATTCTAAGTGTCTCCAGTTCCTGTCAGTGTGGGATGACAGTGTGGATAGACCATGCTGCTTTGAAAGACAAAGACTTCACCTGGCACCTCTAGGCTTTTGTTTGCTGGCTAAGGCATGTGTCTCCACCATACTACCTTTATTAGGCAATGACACCAGCCCAGAAGTTACTATGTGAAAATACATAACTCCAGCACAGTAAGGGTCATGCTAATAAACTATAAGAGTTAACATCAGAAATTGCACTCTCTGTCAGCATTTATCCCAGTGGAAGTAGTGGATGTCTGTGCAGTCACAGAAACCTGATGCAAGACTGCAGTAAGTAGCCCAGCCTTGCATGGCTACAATGCCTTCCACACATTCAGACTGCAATTTGATGTTGTGGGAGCCACATGGGGTGGATTATCTCTCCTCATTGAGGATAATTCCTCCTCTACAGTGCTTAAAAGCATAAGTCTATGGAGTTACTGCAACTCCAATTTACTGTGGCTAAGAAACCCATACATGCTATTGCCAGTTATATGCCCCCTTCCATGAAGAAGAAAGCCCACATGGCCTATGTATAAGTTCTTGTAACAATTACAGTTGAACAAAACAACCTACTCAGGGATAATTACAACTGTAACTACATTGACTTTGAATCTTATGAGGCCAAACTCACTTGCACAACAATTCCTGGACATTAATAACACATATGCCATGGAACTAACTCTGCACCACCCCACACGTGCTTGAAATATTCTAGATCTAGTCCTCACAAATATCATTGACCAATACATCCCCTCATGTGTAGGCCCTGCACTGTTCCATAAAGTAGTTTTCCCGGAACTTGCAATAGGTACAGAATTAAATAATGAGAGGTCATCTGAACATACATCTTCCAAGGTAAATTCACCATCCTAAGGGATGGTATAATCTTCCACACTCCATTTTCCACAGAAGACATTGACAACTATAATATAAACATCTACACAAATGTATAGACCCAGACATACATGATAGGATCAAAGAATGATCCTTAAGAATATCATAACCATGCTAATGGATGTCTGACATTACTTGATTATACAGTAAGCAAACAAGACTGATATTTACAAATACAAATGTTTAAATCCCAAACTGGAAAACTAACATCCCCAGCCTAAACAAGACAATAAGACACCTTGTAAAATCCTCACACAGCAGCTATGGGAAATATATCAGAACCATAACCAAGGATAACCATAAGGCTTTCCTCTGCTATATCTGCAACATCAAAGGTATAACTCAGATGTGTGTGGAATTAATTGTGGATGGTATTGCACACACTGAACCAGTGTAATAGTAGACATGCTTGGATAACAATTATCCCCCATCCACCAACCCACTAGATTACCACAACACATGTCCTTAACATCGCTTCCAATATGCCTCTACAAAGGGCAAGTAGTCACTGCTCTCTCCAAACTAGGAATACAGACTTCATGGGACCAGATGGCATTCCTGCATGCATTCTTAATGTTGTTAACCAGCAAACTACTGCACTAGACATCCTATACAATCACAGTCTGAGTACTGCCTTTATCCACACAAATTTGAAATCAGCAACCTATTCCACCTACACAAGGGTGGATCAGCAACATACACATGCACTTATAGTCTCTTAAGTTTCACAAGCCTAAAACAATGGAATGGATTCTCATGGATGTCAGATACAAGAACAGAGTTGATATCCAAACACTACATCTGTTCCAGAATGGTTTCCTCAAGGGAAGATTGTGCATGCTAAAACTGTTGGCATTCATTAATGTGACCACAGACATAGAAAGTGTGCCCAGCACTGATTTTGTGTATCTTGACTTGGCCAAGGCCTTCCCCACAGTCCCACATATGTGTGTCAGTGAGAAGCGAAGCCAGGTGAATCTCAACTGCTATATTCTCATAGACAAACAATACTCATTCATAGTGGGAGAGTTCACCTCTAGCATCAGAACTGTCAGCCATGGGTTACCAAAAGTGTCACTGCTGTGTCCATTCAAGTTCACCATGTATGTCTCAGAAGTCCAGACCAAATCAAAGTGTCTGTGGCTAGCCAAGTTTGTGGTTGATGGACACTTAGGTGCCATCATTGTATACCATAACTATGTGAGTGCTGTTCAAAAAGAGCCTTACACAGACCATTGACCAATGAAAACACTGTGCCGTTAAATGACAGTCATATAAATGCATCATTTCCTTTGGTAACAATGTTCCAGTTTATTATGACATAACCCTGAATACCCTAATAAACAATTATGTATTGATAGACCTGGGAACACTGGTAGACTGCAACATGTGTCTACTGTGGTGAGGAAGGTTTTCTACATATTGCATCAGATTAGCAAAGTCATTGCAGCAGTATCACATTCAGTTCTAATTCCCCTATAGTCATCCCTCCTCAGGCTTACTCCTGAATATATTGCTCCCTTTGCTATGTATTGCAACAGACACCTGCAGAAACTTGACAGACCTCAGAGATTTACAAGTAATATATATCAGGCCATCAAATGTGTGTCTAATATGGACAGACTGCTGTAGCTATCACTGTACTTAGTATGATATAGACTGCTTCAATGTGACTTCTGCATACCTTACAGTGCTATCTTTGATCCAATTGTGATGGAAATGATGCCCCTACATATGTCATTTGGGACTGCAGTAAACTGTTCAAGGGCCATCAATGCAGACTAATATATATAGGATATGCTGGAGAGACAGATACATCTCCCATAAGTTACCACTCCTCTGGAATAGGCTTCAAAACCATGTCAAGCCAAGCATCTCCATGACACTGATTCATCACAGCCTGGATGACTTGATGTGAAACTGTTAATCTCTGCCCTGCATTTCCCCTGCCTCTCACCTGGACATGGGTAGTCCTTGCTAGACAAATCTTGCCCATACAGGATATCTGACATAGAATTTTGTATTGCGATTTAATGGCTAGGCTTCTAAACACCATCAGGTCAATAGCCTAGTAACATCCTATGTACCTATGAAGCTATGGTGATTTACATGTCAGAATTACTGTTATACTGTATTACTGTTTTGATGAAAGTTGACAATAGTGCATACTTAAAATCCTGATTTCTGTATCTTATTTTGTGACTTCTGATGTGCATCACAACTCTGTAATAAAAAGAGTTATAGGAAAAAATTCAAATCGTATGATACAAAATTAAGTTGTTAACCTCACAGTCCTTGTAAGAGCATCCACTGTAAAGTAGTGAAATGATGATGGTAGCATCTGTATAATTGTCCAAGTACAATATAAGGATATAGAACAAAAAGAATAACCGGACCACCAGGCTAAAAATGTACTGTTTATTGCGCACAGAGAAGTTAGCGCTTTCAGGTACAAGTCCCTTCTTCAGACTTACTATCACACAGTTCAAAATACGTTTATATAAAATCACACCAATCACATAACATAACCAATAAATCAATATAAACTTTGCTGCAGGCAATAAAAATTAGGCTTTGACTATATATGGTCTACGCCTACATAAAACAGGTTTTAAAGGCAATACACCATTGAGCCCAGGATGCCTATTTGCTCCTAACTCAATGATCCATCTAGTTTCACAATATTCTGTGTATCCTGATATGTTGCCCTTTCTAAAATCACCATTAACCTGTTGTAAAACGAAAAAGGAGAAACTATGTCCCAACTGTTTCTCTATATGTAAACAAAGTGCATTCTTCTTATCTTTTAATCTAATGGCTGATAAATGTCTCAGGATCTTGTCTTTGAACCTACAGTTCGTTTGCCCTACACAAAAAGAGGGGCAATTTTTACAGACAGCTAAATATACAATATTGGTGGTTAAACAGGTCGCCTTAACTCTAAAGGTATATTCCCTTCCAGTTATTGGATGTTTAAAACAAGAACTAGCATTAATGTATTTGCAAGCCTTACACCGTTGGCAAGGAAATGTACCAATTTTACTTATATGTGTGGAGCTATTGGTCTTATGCTGTTTATCACGGGTCTATATTATAACATTGAAGTTCAAAAACTTTGAATGTTATAATATCGAACCCTTTAGCATGAAAGCTGACAATAGCGAAGCCTTGGAACATCGAAATTTTACCTAGGGTAAGATTTCAGTGGTCCGTGGCTTCGCTATTTACAGCAGTGTGGTGCGATGGTTACGGACCGGGTTTAGGGAAGTGAGTGAATGGAGGTTACGGACTGGGTTCAGGTAAGTGTGGTGCGATGGTTACAGACCAGGTTAAGGTAAGTGAGCGAACGGACTGGGGTAAGGTGAGTGTGCGGTAGTTAGGGACTTTAGGGTTAGGGCATGGGTAAGGGGAGTGTGCAGTAGTGACAGACTTTAGGGTTAGGGGCAGGTTAAGTGAGTTAGGGTTAGGGCGCAGGTCAGGTAATTGTGCGATTGTGTGGACATGAGGGTTAGGGTGGAGTAGATGAGTTAGGGTTAGGGAGCGGGTAAGGTGAGTGTGCGATACTTAGGGACCTTTGGGTTAGGGTTGGATTAAGGTAAGTGGGTAGCTAGTGGTGTATGTGTGGTTTAGCGTAGGGTTTTGTTAAGTGTATGTGTGTGGATTATTTATTTTGGTGTGATTGAGTTGTCTATGTTTGTCGGAACAGCAATTTTTTTCCCTGGGAAAAAATTCGCTATTCTGACTGTTCGGTTTTCTGATGTTTCGATTGAATGGGGTCGATATTATAACATTCAATGTTTTTAGACTTTGATGTTATAATATAGACCCGTTTATCACATAGTAGTTGTTTTAAATTTTTATTCCTCTTATGTACAAAATCTGGGTTATCACCCACCAAACACTTCAAAGAATCATCAGTCTATAATATTTTCCAATTGTTTCTCATTATATCCTGTACCCATCTAATATCACTAGTATAAGTCATATATATATATATATATATATATATATATATATATATATATATATATATATATATATATATATATATGTAGGGACCTTACTCATATTGTTGGTCAATGTCCTCTTATTATTATATTATTATGGGCCCTGTTCAATCGATTAAAGGTACCTTTAGAAGAAAACCAGGGAACAGCCTCTGTTTCCCTGGTACATATAACTTCTTTCATGATTTTATTGGTTTCATTTTGTTTATAGCCCCTATCCTTCAGCCTGGCATTAAATAAACTAGTTCATCCTGCAGGGTATTGTTATCAGTGCAAAGCCTGGACAAGCGCATAGTTTGCCCCTTAACAATATTATGGAAAACATATCCCGGATGTATACTATCTCTGGCCAAAAGGCCATTCTTCCAACATGATTTTCTATAGATACTAGAATGTATCTGTCCTATGTCACTCTGTTCTAATAATATATCCAAAAATTCTATACTAATAAACGAGTGCTTAACTGAAAAACTCAAAAAATCAATTGATTGCTCAATATAATTTGTAAATTCTGAAAGCATCTCAATAGTACCTGTCCATAACAAAAAATATCGTCAACAAAATGTGCATAAAATGCTATATATTGTGACCACTGATTATTTGCACTCAGAACAATGCCTTTTTCCCATAAAGCAAGAACTAGGTTTGCATATGAATTGGCACAGGGGGTGCCCATGGCCACCCCCTGTTTCTGCCAAAAATATTCTCCAGTAAACATAAAAATATTATAACTCAATACCAGCTCTAGGAGGCATTTAACTAATTTTAAATCCTGCTGACTAATAACATCTACTCTAGTTAATAGCTTTCCAATGGCTTCAATGCCATAACTATTAGGTATCATAGTGAACAAGTCCCTTACATCCATATTGACCATAAGATATGGAGTATTAGTATTGTAAATTTTCATAAAATTGTACAAATTAGTTAAAAAATTCGCACTATCTTTCAATATTCTAGGGATATTTGCAACAACACATTTCAATTTAAACTCCAACCATATTGAGCAATGTTCAGTGACCCACCCCCTACCTGAAACAATAGGTCTAAAAGGTGGGTCAACCATATCCTTATGTATTTTGGGCAATATTTTAAAAATTGGTGTAACAGGATAATCTACATAAATAAGTCATAAATTTCTTGAGTGATTATGTTGGCTTGCCTCAATTCATTTAAAGCACCTCTAACATATAATATTGTATCATTAACATTTGCAGCATTTATTTTAACATAAGTGCAACTAGCAGCAAGCATACATTCAATTTTATCATTGTAAAACTCAGAGTCCATTACAACGATTGCCCATCCTTTATCAGCTGGTCATATGACCAGATTAGAATTGTCCTGTAGCTCTTTCAAGGAAAGTTTTTCAAAGCATTTTGAACTGTGTGATAGTAAGTCTGAAGAAGGGTCTTGTACCTGAAAGTGCTAACTTCTCTGTGCACAATAAACAGCACATTTTTAGCCTGGTGGTCCGGTTATTCTTTTTGTTCTATATCCTTTCGTTTATATTGGAATACGGACCTGTGCCACCTACCACTTTGATTTTGATTTCTTTTTGTATTGAAGTACAATATAACAGGTGCAATCATTAGTTCAACACCACTCATGCAGATGTAATCATCATTTATGTAAACAGTCAACATGTGCATCAGACACATAGCTTTACTACCCCTGGATCCAAAAAATAGAAAACAGGGATATGGCACAGTTATCATCACTTGCACAGGGTGTTGTGTGGGAGTGCAGGAGGCCTAGGCTGACACAAAAGGTATGAGAGTGTGTGTGAGTAAGGAAGTGAGGCAGGGTAGACTGACCAAGAAAATGTTGTGCGTGTGTCTGTAGGTGCCCTCAATGTAACATTGGTGTGTGAGTGTCTGCATGCACGCAGCCAAGCTCAGTGCTACCTCTACATGTCTGTATGTCAGACAGATGTGAGCCACGCATGGTAGAGTTGACAGTTCATCTTTGTCACCCCGACCACGAAAACTGCCTCTGCCAGGAGTTGCACTGGCACCTCCATGCCCGTGGTCAGATGAAGGGTTACTACCTGCATGTAAGTGATGTCTGCTGGATGTGCTTCCTTCATGGTAACACTCAGGACCATGACCCCATGGCCTGCCATGGAAGTATTGCCAGTACAGGAGCATGATCGGAAATGGCCACATTGGCTCACAGCAGATGTAGTTGCTGATCTATGCTCATGAGGCCGATGTTCCACTAACAGAAAATGCTTCATCACAATGTGTGTTCCATGACAGATACTTAGTACTCCATCACAGACACTCCTCGATCCAATGTGTTACCCATCCGATCCATGGAATCAACAATACGGTGGAGGCAATCAGACTGCATTGCATCTAGAACCCCGATCATTTGTCTGGAGCGCGTTTCTGAATGTGCATGTGCCTCCATGATGGCCTTAAACATACGTAACATTACACATGAAGAGAAACCTGCACCAGGTGGAAGAGGGACAGCAGGCCTCCTCCAACACCCCATCGAGCCTCCTGTGTGTCACCTCGCCAACAGTATGGCTATGGCCAGAGTCAACAGACTCTGAAGCAGCAGTAGTTACAGTTCTCTGGATCATGCCTTTTCCCTCCACCTGTCCAATATCTGTGGCCTCAGTGAACTGGGTATGTGTAGGCATACTGGCTGTATAAAGGGACAAAGAGGGGGGGGTCACTTAGTGTCAACCTCTGTGTCATATTCAGCCACTGCAACCCCCAGCTGTGCCTCACTTTGTCCACCATCATCAGAGTCAGATGAGACAGTGACATCAGGTGGTGCAGGGGGCACAAAACCACTTCCATAATCACCTGTAATAAAAGAAAGAGACATGAATACATTAATACCTACACTACTATGCTGCAATATGTGCTAAGCAAGTTACACTGCTGTCACTATTACAGACCGTCATACATCTCCACCTCTTAGAGCAAGAAATCTGGACAAAGCCATAAATAATGAGTGGACAAAGGCCCAAAAATAGGGATAATTTTGAAATATTGCTTTTACAAAGTTAGAAAATCAATAGAATAACAGGTTTTGCTTTAGCATGAAATTTTTAAGGGTATGAAGTCTGAAACACAGAGCTCTGTCATTATTTTATGTCTGCAATATTTAATGACTTGTCAATAATCTACCAGAAAATCACTATGATATGAAATACAGTCCAGACATATGAGTCCAAAATCTGGACATTCAACAGAAATCTCTGCAGCTGACAGGTATGCAGGTAGTACAGCAACACATACAGCAGGCTTGAAAGGACACATTATCAGATATCTTGTCATTTATCTACAGCACTGGCATAAATGTATTATGCTTACCAACTGCAGTAGGCCTATGTCTCTGAATTCCTGATGGTTCTGAAATGAGTAAAGGAAGAGGTAATGGCAACAGCACCACATTTAATAGTATAAGTGGGGGTAATGCCTTTACTCATGTATATTGGCAGTAACTGAAATGTTAACAAGAATGTGGCTGATAACTATATTGGCAGTAACTGAAATGTTAACAAGAATGTGGCTGATAACTTTAAAATAAGCTTAAAACTGCAGCTATCTTAAACTCCCCCAGCCAAAAAACAACTTGACACACACATCTAAACTATTGACACTATTTCAGAATGCCACAGCATTCTAATGATGATCTAACAAAGCATACCTGGAAGCTCCTCTTGAGATGCAGGAGTGGCACCCATATCAAGAACATACTTAGTCAATGAGTGATCACTATGGTCTAATGTTGTCTTTCTTCATTTTTTCTTTTAATTTATCACAACTACATTCATGGGTGGACATAAAATAAACTGAATCTGGTTATGCTTTCATTTGTCTCCAATTGAAAACACGTGTGTGATACATAGAGATTTATGACATGTATTATTCACTCAAACATATTTACATTATCATCTCTAGTGAACACAACTCTAAGGGTTCATTCTATGGACTACATAGTTTTGCAGTATGACTCAAGTGTTCTGAATAGACTTGTCCGTATTTATCTTCACTTATTGATACATTTCTAAATCTACTTCACTCAGTTATAATATATTTTTAGTATGTAGGAGAGTGTTTATCTGACATAATCATTGGTATAGTTGTCATATCAGAATACTGGAGACTATTAAAAGGTTCATAGGTTCATAGGTTCATAGGTAGGTACTAGGCTATCTGCCCAAGGGCATTTATAAGCCTAGCCAGAATGTGTTGGCTTTCACCTCCCTTTTAAATTAGTTTCCTTGGCCTCTGTCCAGCAGGGCCATTGAAGTGATCCCAGGGGTAAATTTATGATTTCCCATCCACTCGTCAAGATTTCTCTTGAAGAGAGTCAGTGAGGGGCTTTGCCTAACATAAATTGGGATTCTATTCCAGAGCGAGGAAAGTCTCTGGGACAGGAATCTATCCCTCCAGCATGTCCTGTTTATTGTTGTGCTGAGGTTTAAATCCCTGGAGCGTGTTGTTCTAAGAGATTTGGTTTTCATGAGGTGGAGCATGTCCATTAATTCCAGGTTGGACATGGCCTTGTACATCAGGCAGAGATCACCTCTGAGTAGACGGTAAGCAACCGAGTAGAGCTGGAGTTTCTTTAGTCGAGCTGCATAGGGCAGCTGTTTGAGGACCACAATTCTCTTGCTGAGGTACTTCTGTGGTCTTTCTAGCTGTTGCAGGTGTTGAGTAAGGTACATTCTAAATGGGGCATTATACTCTATTATGGGCCTGATGAGTGATGAGTAGAGGGGCACAATGACCTCTCTTGATCTAGATGTGAAATTAGGTGGGCTACATAGAAGGATTTTCTAACCACTTTGGCAATGTGATTATCAAAGGAGAGGTTGCTATCTACCTGGGTCCCCAAATCCCTAATTACATCTTCTGTACTTAGTGGATTACCACCTATGCGATAGTTCATGGGCACTTTGTTTTTCCCAAAGGGGATGACTATGCACTTTTTGGCATTTAGCTTGAGGCCATGGTTCTGACACTAGGTATTCGTCTCCATGAGACCCTTCTGGAGGATGTCTGTGTAAGCCAGAGAGTCGATTATGGCCCCCAGTCTGCAATCATCTGTGAACTTGGTCAGCCATAGTCCTCCAGTGCTTGCCTGGACCTCAGAGAAGTATATACCAAACAGGAGGGGTCCCAGGACTGAGCCCTGTGGGATGCCACTTGTAACCGGCTTAGAGTCGGACATGGCACCCGCAACTCTGACCATGTGAGTTCTATCCGTGAGCCAGTTGGCAACCCATCTCATGACATAGGGGTTAATGTTCAAGCTGGTAAACTTATCTATAATGCCAGAGTGGAGAATGGTGTTGAAGGCCTTAGTGAAGTCCAGGTAGGCTGTGTGGATTACCTTTCCCTCATCTATGGCCTTGATAACTGCTTCAAAGAAGTCATCTAGGTTTAGGAGGCAGGATCTGCCTTTAACAAAGCCGAATTGGGTAGGGTCCAGTGTCTGGAGGTTCTCAATGTCTCTGTTAATGAGTTCCATGATGATGCGCTCCATAGCTTTGCAGACCAGGCTAGTCAGGCTTATAGGGTGATAGTTCCCAGGATCTGTTGTGGCACCACCTTTGTGGAGCAGGATAACTGTTGCTGTACGCCATTCTTTGGGTACATAGCCTGTGGTAAGGCTGAGTTTAAACAGTGAATTTAGGTGAGGGTTTAGTTAATTTTGGAGCTTGTGTAAGATGCAGCCTGGGATACTATCCGGTCCCACTGATGCTGTGTTTTTGGCTTTGGGGAGGGCTGTTTTCACCTGTGTGTCTGTGATGTCTGGGGCTCTACATTATTCTGGGATGGGCACAGGCCCTTTTGGGGTGGGGGGGTAAAGTTTGCACTGAACCTGTCAGCCAGGATGTTGGCAATGTCAGTTGGTTCAGTGTATTTTTTGCCATTTTGCACTAGCTCAGAGCAGATATGAGAGTTGCCACATAGATTCTTGACATAGCTAAAGAAGGCTTTGTGATTATCTTTAGAGTCTTTGGCAATTTTTTTTTCTAAACTGGCCTTGGATAATTTTATGAGGGATCGTAGTTTCTTGCTAATACTGATCAGGGATGCCTTTCCTTTTTGGGATTTTGCTAATCATGTAATAGTTTCCTCCTTCTGTTGTGTAGCTTATTTATGGCCGGGGACCACCAGACAGGTTTCCTCTTTTTGGAGGAGTGAGTCTTGGTTTTACTTGGGATGGCTCGATCCACGCATTCCTGTAGGTGCTCATAGAATGCATTTGTAAAGGATTCTGCGGTTTGGGCAGCATTATCCTTTAGCAAGGGGGGGCTTTGAAACTTTCCACCTCGGTCTTGAGAAGTGTGAAGTTTGCTTTTGAAAAGTTTTTCACAGCGGTTTCCTTGACTGGGGATGGGGTCGGGATGTGGATGTCCAGTGTGATTAGTTTATGGTCTGATCTTACCAGAGAGGGGTTTACCTCTGGTGTGGAACACTGATCCCCCATGTTGGTGATGATCAGATCCAATATGTTGTCACCTCTTGTGGGAGTGGTGACCAGTTGTTCCAGGGCATTTGAGTTTATAAACTCTAGGAAGCATTGGGCAAAGGAGTTTGTACTTGGGTAGTTTTCCCAGTCAATGTTTGGGTAGTTGAAATCACCCAATATCATGGTGTTTGGTAGGACCTTCATATTTTCCAATGTTCTCAGGAATGCTGAATGGGGGTCCTGAGACAAGGTAGGTGATCTGTAGCAAGCTATCTGAAAAGCAGCTTTGCCCACTGTTAGTTGCACATGGATGGTCTCTGAGGCCTCTTGCTGTGCCACTAACCTGGAGGTGTGGGTATCCTTTATGAAAATGGATACACCCCCTCATTTTGTATTTCGGTCCGGGTTCTGGCGATGAAAGGTATGGTATGAGTTGTAGCCTGGTAGTGCTGGGGTACTCTCTGGAGCCTTGAACCAGGTTTCTGTTACTCCACAGATATCGATTTTCTCCATGCTGAGGTGTGCCTCGAGTGCGTGCATTTTGAGGTTTAGACTTCTGGCATTGAGTAGCATTACCCTCATTTTTTGGTTACTTGTGTTGTTTATGGAGGTGGGTTTGTCTTTTGAGCTTTGCCTAAAAAAGGCACTATGGGGGTGGCAAGAGCCTTGGCCAGTATTCGAAAGCCTAAGGGCGACAGGTGCAAGCCATCTCTGGTGAAGCAGCGTGGCTTGTCGAGCATGTTATTCCAGGCTGACAGACACTGGATCCCCTTTGAATGACACCAATAGCTTAGCCAATTGTTAAAACTGATCATTTTATCTTTATACTGTGGCATCATTCTTGGTGAGGGCAAGATGCTACTCAGGGTCAGGGTCATACTGGCCTGGGCTACATGATCAGAGAGCTCCTCTATGTCTCTTTTCATGTAGTCCAGGGAGGTACGTCTCAGGTCGTTCACACCAACATGGACAATGACAGAGTCATATTTGTACTTGTTTTGGAGTGACCTGAGTGCTTGTGTTATGTGGTGGATCCTGGCACCCGACAGGCAGCTTACAGTAACCTTCTCCTTGTTCAGTCTAGTGAGTGGGATGTCCGTGTGCCTGACAATAGAGTCACCTGGGGTTGGGAGGGTGGCCTAATGGTTAAGGTGTTTGCCTTACAAACACAAGGTGCAGGGTTTGAATCTCACAAGGGATAATTGACTAGGCTTAAAATGGCTCGCAAGGGCAGTTAGCTTAGTACTAATCTATGAACCTATGAACCTATTACTAGTGTATTGGGTGTGTTAAGGGCTTTGATTGCGTGGCACACTGACTTTGTGAAGTATGTGATACATGGTTGTTGTTAGAGGGTGGAGTTGGATGTCTACTTTGGAGGTCTCTGCTGCTTTGGCAGATTTTTATTTAGAGCCTCTGAGTATGTTTTTTTGTATTTATGTATGTTGTTTGCTGGTGCAGATATGGCTGGTCAATGTGAGACTGGTAGTGTGGTGCAAGTGTTTCCCTTCTCCTCCTGACTGACTGTTCCAGTCTTGGGTTGAGAGAGCTTGGCCTCCAGTTTGGCTGTATAGTTGCATCTCTCACATACATTTGTGTTTGTTGGAAGGAGGAGAGGGTTGTCTGTGTATATGAGGCAATTGTAACATTGCCTCAAGATGCCCAGATTCACCAGCTGGACTGGAGAGTACACCTATATGTATATATGTATGTATATATACTACTCTCAGGCTAAAGAGAACTAATGTTAAGCAACATTTACTGTGTTATAAATGAGATTTTACTTTATGAATGTTTAAGTAGTGCATGATAGAATGATTATATTCTGAAAAAGAAGTCTAATCTAATCTAAAATTAAATTGTATTACCAAATCAATACTCATTTCCATACATTATGTTAATTCATTATTAATAGTTATATAGTATAAATAATAACTAATATTGTTAAATCTCCAAGATAAGAGAAAAAGTGTACTGGAGCTTGAAAGGGGTTAGTTTTTTTTTTCCTTTCTTTTTTCATGATGGAAGTTATGGTAGGTAATCTGTTAGATTTCTTCTCATCTAGCAGATTGGAAGTGTATTTCACTTCATGTACATTAGAGGGTTTACAAAAATATTTATATACTTGTTGTTATACAAGTAATTTTGACATTTTTATTTTTTCTTTTTTTTTATTGTCCTGAACTAAACTCTATTTTATGTTATTTGACCAAAATTAAAATATTGACTACAATGAGAATTATTAACACAGTAGTTACACATTTTACATTTGGTATTGTATTACAAAATGTAATACAAAACAAATATGATGTAAAGTTAAATACTGAAAATGGACTTGACTATTTTATCCTTAAACACTAACGGTTTAAACAATCCAAGGAAAAGATCTAATTTATTAAGATACATGAAATTAAATAAAGTACAAGTAGTATTTCTTTAAGAGACTCACTTCAAAACAAATGATACCTTTAGCTGGAATCCTAATGAATATATGATCTTATCTCACTCTTCATATAAAAAAAAGACTAAGGGAACTTTAATTTTAAGGAAAAAAATGTCACTATGCCTCAAATCATTTACAAATATGAAGATAAAGAAGGACTCCTAGCCATAGTAATAGTAAAATATAACAATAGACTCTGGACATTAGCAAATATATATATTGGTTTCCAGGTATTGGGGTTGAGACAATAAGAAAGCACATTGATCTAATAACTAGAGTATATAAAGGAAATATGATTTTGGGAGGTGACTTTAATTGTATATTGGATAAATCAGAGACCACAAGCAAAAGAAATTTACGTGTAAGTTCTATAGGGAAGCTACTTAAGAAATGGGAAGAACATTTAAATCTAATTGATACATTTAGTTATAAGGAGAACAATTCAATATTATTTTCACACCAAGACCACAGATTTGGGAAATATACAAGAATTGATAAAATCTTCATATCCTAAGAGCTAAATTCAAAACTAATAAAATTTTCCATAATTCCTTGTCCCTTTTCAGACCATAATTCATTAATTCTCAAAAAACATACAGATTATAAGAAATTAATTTTTATGTCAAGAATTCCAGCTTACATTACAAAATTAAAACAATTTAAACCTTGGTTAGATTCAGAAGTACAATTATTTTAGATATAAACTACACTACTGAAATAAATGTAATTAATCTTTGGGATACCTTGAAAGCTTATCTAAATGGAAAAATTATTTCATGGTATAAAAACAAGCTAAAAGAGTGGGAATCAGAAGTATGTAACATCCAAAAACAAATTACAGATCTCACTATTAATTCATCTACTCACACACAAAATAACCATAAAAAAGCATTGGAAGACTTAAACAAAAGATATAATGAAATCCTAACTCACAAAACTAATACAGCTGTAGAAAGGTTAAAACTTAGTTCCTATGCAGTATCACCCAAACATATGCATAATTTAGCAATAAGATTAAAAAAACATTCAATTGAAAATAATATTACAAGTATTATACATGCAGGAAGGGAAAAAAAACAGTTTTGGATATAAATGATATACTAGATGCATTTAAACATAATTTCACTGACCATTATAATGATACTTCACATATAACTAATACATCAAACTTAGACCTGAAATTAGTAAAGGTAAAGGCAATACAAGAAAAGTTAAAGTTAGACATTCAAAAACAAATATCTCTAAAAGAAATTACTCAAAAAATCAAGGAAAGTAAAAGTAATAAAACACTGAGAATTGATGGAATAATTAATGAATTGTATAAGATATTTCTATCTTCAGTAATATCATTGTTTCACAAAACTTTGAATGAAATTCTAGCACAAAACACAATTCCAATTTCATGGAGATACTCCTTAATTACACCCATTATAAAAGAAAACAAAGACCCTTTACAATGTAAATCTTATAGGCCAATATCTTTACTTAACAATGATTATAAAATATTCATGTCAATATTAGTTAGTAGAATTAAAAAATAATTAGGTTCATAGGTTCATAGGTTCATACTAGGCTATCTGCCCTAGGGCATTTATAAGCCTAGCCAGAGTGTGTTTGGCTTTAGCCACCCATTTTAAATTAATTTTGCTATGCCCTTTTTTGAGGTTAGTATACTGTGCCTCTGTCTAACAGTGACACAGAGGTGATACCCGGGGTAAACCTATGATCTCCCATCCACTCATCAAGATTCCTCTTGAAGAGAGTCAGTGAGGGACTCTGCCTAACCTGGACTGGGATTTTATTCCAGAGTGAAGGGAGCCTCTGGGTTATGAATCTGTCCCTCCAGCATGTCCTATTTATTTCAGTGCTGAGGTTCAAGTCTCTTGAGCATGTAGCTCAATGGGATTTGGATTTTCTGAGGTGCAGCATGTCCATTAATTCCGGGTTGGACATGGCTTTATACGTCAGGCACAGATCGCCTCAGAGCAGGCGGTATGCCACTGAGTAGAGCTGGAGTTTCTTTAACCGGGCAGCATATGGCATCTGTTTGAGCCCTTTGATCCTCTTGGTGAGGTACTTTTGGGGTCTTTCCAGTTGCTGCAGGTGTCTGGTAAGGTACATCCCAAAAGGGGCATTGTACTCAATTATGGGCCTGATGAGGGATGAGTAAAGAGGCACGATAACCTCCCCTGATCTAGATGTGAATCCCTTCATGATTAGGTGGGCTATATAAAATGTTTTTCTAACCACTTTGGCCACGTGGTTGTCAAATGAGAGATTGCTATCAACTTGGGTCCCCAGGTCCCTAATTACTTCTTCTGTACTTAATGGATTACCACCTATGTGGTAATTTGTGGGCACTTTGTTTTTGCCAAATGGGATAACTATACACTTTTTGGCGTTTAGCTTGAGGCCATGGCTCTGGCACCAGTTGTCTGTTTCTATGAGGCCCTTTTGGAGGATGCTTGTGTCGGCTGGAGAGTCGATTATGGCGCCCAGTTTGCAGTCACCTGCGAACTTGGTCAGCCACAGTCCTTCCATGTTGGCCTGTACCTCCGAGAAATATATACCGAACAAGAGAGGTCCCAGGACTGAGCCTTGTGGGACGCCACTTGTAACTGGTTTGGAGTCTGACATGGCTCCAGCAATTCTAACCATGTGGGTTCTGTCTTTGAGCCAGTTTGCAACCCATCTAGTGACATAGGGTTTATATTTAAGCTGGTGAGCTTATCTATAATGCCTGAGTGGGGTATTGTATCGAAGGCTTTTGCGAGGTTCAGGTAGGCTGTGTGGACCACCTTCCCCTCGGCAATGGCCTTGGTGACTGTTACAAAGAAATCGACCAGGCTTAAGAGGCAGGATCTGCCCTTAACAAAGCCGAACTGGGTAGGATCCAGTGTCTGTAGGTCCCCAATATCTTTATTTATGAGGTCCATGATGATCCTTTCCATAGCTTTGCAGACCAAGCTAGTCAGGCTTATGGGGCGATAGTTTCCAGGATCCGTTGAGGCACCACCTTTGTGGAGAGGGACCACTGTTGCTGTACGCCACTCTTTGGGTACATATCCTGTAGTAAGGCTGAGATTGAACAGTAGTTTTATGTTTGGGTTTAGCTCTTCTTGAAGTTCATGTAGGATGCAGCCCGGGACACCGTCTGGTCCCATTGATGCTGTGTTTTTTGCTTTGGAAAGGGCGGCTCTTACCTGAGCATCTGAGATGTCAGGGGGGCAGCACTCTGCTGGGATAGATATTTGCCCTTTTGGTGGGGGGGGGGTTTGCGCTGAACCTGTCAGCTAGGATGTTGGCAATGTCTGTGGGTTTGGTGTATTTTTTGTCATTTTGGACTAATTCTGAGCATATCTGGGAATTCCTACCCAGGTTCCTAACATAACTAAAGAAAGCCTTGTGATTATCCTTAGTGTCCTGTGCAATTTTTCTCTCGAAGCTGGCCTTAGATGATTTTATGAGTGCCCATAGTTTTTTGCTAATACTGATCAGAGATGCCTTCCCTTTTTGGGATTTTGCTCTATCATGTAGTAGCTTCCTCCTTCTATTGTATAGTTTGTTTATGGCTGGGGTCCACCAGACAGGACGTCTGCCTTTGGAGGATTGGGTCTTGGTTTTATTTGGGATTGCATGATCCATGCATTCCTGAAGGTGTTCATAGAATGCGTTTATAAAGGATTCTGCGGTCTGGGACGTATTTTCCACAGGCCCGGGGGCTTTGAAGGATTCCACCTCGGTTTTGAGTAGTGTGAAATTTGCTTTAGAGAAGTTTTTCACTGTGGTTTTCTGGGCAGGGGGTGGGGTCAGGATGTGAATATCCAGTGAGATTAGTTTATGGTCTGATCTTACCAGTGAGAGATACACTTCTGGTCTGGAGCATAGAGTCCCCATGTTGGTGATGATCAGGTCCAGTATGTTTTCCCCTCTTGTGGGAGTGGTAACAAGTTGTTCCACAGCATTTGAGTTTATAAATTCTAGGAATCTTTGGGCTAGGGTGTTGGAGCTAGAGTAATGCTCCCAGTCTATGTTTGGGTAGTTGAAGTCACCCAATATAATGGTGTTTGGAGAGACCTTCATATTTTCCAGTGTTCTCAGGAAGGCCGAGTGGGGTTCCTGGGTTTGGGAGGGTGGTCTGTAGCAGGCTATAAACTGGAAGGCAGTTTTACCCACTGTTAGTTGCACATGGATAGTCTCTGATGCTTAGTGCTGTGCCAACAACCTGGAGGTGTTGGTATCTTTGACGAATATTGATACTCCCCCTCCTTTTGTGGTTCGGCCCATGTTTTGGGGCCGAAAAGCATGGTATGAGGTATAACCTGGTAGTGCTGGGGTGCTCTCAGGACCCTTGAACCAGGTTTCTGTTACTGCACAGATATCAATGTTCTCCATGCTAAGTAGAGTTTCAAGTGCGTGCATTTTGAGGTTTAGACTTCTGGCATTGAGTAGCATTACTCTTAGTTTCTTATCCCTTGTGGTACCTATGGAAGTGGGTTTGTCTTTTGAGCCTTGCCTAAAAAAGGCACTATGGGGGTAGCAAGAGCCTTTGCCAATATCTGAAAGCCCAGGGGTGACAGGTGCAAACCGTCCCTAGTGAATCATTGTGGCTTGTCGAGCATGTCATCCTAGGCTGACAGGCATTGGATCCCCTTTGAATGACACCAACACTTAAGCCAATTGTTGAAATTGATCATCTTGCCTTCATATTGTGGCATCATTCTTGGTGAGGGTAAGATGCTACTCAAGGTCAGGGTCATACCGGCCTGGGCTACATGCTCAGAGAGCTCCTCTATGTCTCTTTTCATGTAGTCCAGGGAGGTACGTCTCAGGTCATTCACACCAGCATGGACAATGACTGAGTCATATTTGTACTTGCCTTGGAGTGACCTGAGTGCTTGTGTTATGTGGCGGATCCTAGCACTCAACAGGCAGCTCACTGTGACCTTCTCCTTGTTCAGCCTGGTGAGCAGGATGTCAGTGTGCCTGACAATAGAGTCACCTATTACAAGTGTATCAGGTGTGCTGTTTAGCCTTAAGGGCTGTGACTGTTTGGCACACTGGCTTTGTGAGCTATGTGTTGCACGTGTTTTGTTTTGGGGTAGCGGTTGCTTGGGTGTCTGCTTTGGAGGTCTCTTCTGCTTAGGCAGATTTTTATTTAGAGCCTCAGTATGTTTTGTGTGTTTATGTGTTTGGTTTGCTGTTGTGGTAGGTCTATGTGAGACTGGAATTGTAGTGAGTGTGGTTTCCTTCTGCTCCTGACTGGTTATGCCAGTACTGAGTTGAGAGAGCTTAGCCTCCAGTTTGGCTATATGGTTGCATCTCTCACATGTGTTGGAATTTGTTGGGAGGAGGAGAGGGTTGTCTGTGTACATGAGGCAGTTGTAAGATTGCCTCAAGATTCCCAGATTCACCAGCTGGACCGGAGAGGAGATTGACAACTGACCTTTGGACATGCTAGAATAGTATTGGGAATTCCTTTATAATTGAAAAAAGGGCCAATGGGGAACAAGGTACTCAAGGGGAGTTTGTGAGGGTGTAGTGCCTTTAATTTTTTAGTGCTGACTTATATAATTGCTTTAGTGAGCAAGTGTCAGGTAACTTCAATGCAATGTGTTACAGGTAACTTAAATGCAAAAACGACAAACAGTAACTTTCTTTCAAGTGAAACAAGGAAATAAGTACAGTAAGCAATGCAGAGATCACTGGATCCACAGAAGCACTGAAAAGCCGCGTTTTAGGTGGAATTAGCATTTAAGGGAAATAACAAGCAAACAAACAACAAGCATACAAACAAAGTTAGAATCAGCAGGCCTGGATCTAGTCTATGCTACAGCAAACAAGGTGTACCAATTTCAGTAAGAAACAGTTCAAATATGCAGGCACTATAAGCCTTTAACCAGAAATTCCCAGCTTAGAAGGGCAGAGTCCAGCCTCTCCTCCCACAAGAGTGCAGACCACGAACCTTCTTAATGTAAAATAACTGGCCTGAAGCCCAAGTGCTTAAACCAGAACTAATACACTTTTAGAATAACAGACACTGAGCCCTCAATCAGCAGTTCCCAACTTAGAAGGATGTAAGCTACCTGTCCTGCCACCACCGTGCAGGCCACAAACCTTCCTAATGTAAAACAACTGGTCTGAAGCCCAAGTGCTTAATCCAAAAAACTTAGAATGATAGCTACACTTTAATCAAGTTACTACCAAGCAGTAATAAATACAATTGAATACTTTAAAGAATGCCTGGATTAGTGCTCAAGTTATACAAACGAAGCTAGATTCAGCAGGCCTGGATCTAGTCTATGCTACAGCAAACAAGGTGTACCAATTTCAGTAAGAAGCAGTTCAAATATGCAGGCACTATAAGCCTTTAACCAGAAATTCCCAGCTCAGAAGGGCAGAGTCCAGCCTCTCCTCCCACAAGAGTGCAGACCACGAACCCTCTTAATGTAAAATAACTGGCCTCAAGCCCAAGTGCTTAAACCAGAATTAATATACTTTTATAATAACAGACACTGAGCCCTCCATCAGCAGTTCCCAACTTAGAAGGATGTAAGCTACCTGTCCTGCCACCACCGTGCAGGCCACAAACCTTCCTAATGTAAAACAACTGGTCTGAAGCCCAAGTGCTTAATCCAAAAGACTTAGAATGATAGCTACACTTTAATCAAGTTACTACCAAGCAGTAATAAATACAATTGAATACTTTAAAGAATGCCTGGATTAGTGCTCAAGTTATACAAACGAAGCTAGATTCAGCAGGCCTGGATCTAGTCTGTGCTATAGCAAACAAGGTGTACCAATTTCAGTAAGAAGCAGTTCAAATATGCAGGTACTATAAGCCTTTAACCAGAAATTCCCAGCTCAGAAGGGCAGAGTCCAGCCTCTCCTCCCACAAGAGTGCAGACCACGAACCCTCTTAATGTAAAATAACTGGCCTCAAGCCCAAGTGCTTAAACCAGAATTAATATACTTTTATAATAACAGACACTGAGCCCTCCATCAGCAGTTCCCAACTTAGAAGGATGTAACCTACCTGTTCTGCCACTATAGTGCAGACCACAAACCTTCTTAATGTAAAACATCTGGTCTGAAGCCCAAGTGCTTAAACTAAAAAGCTTAGAATGAGTTACACCAAGCAGTAATAAATACTACTGAGTACTTTTAAGATTATGCAAAAGCAAAATAAAGTAGGAAGAAACACAAATACAGTAAAAGCAGATATTTTTTTTTTTTTTTAAGTGGAAAGAGAGAAAGGAGTAGCAGAAACTAAGCTGATTGGTCTTCTCAAATGTTCTCCCTGTACTGGGTAGAATGAGGTAATGACACTAGACTGGGAGGAGGGTCCCAGATCATATTTACACTAGGGGCGGGCAACTGCAAAGCCACCAACTATAAAAACACTATACCAACACGGAGGGAGGGTGGGAAACAAACTGCAGAAATGTTTCTCACAGCTGAAAAGCAGCAGAGAGCCTTTAAATGAAAGTTTTAAACAGCTAAAGGAGCCTCTAGAAAAAAAAGTTTAACTGCAACAAGTTATCAGAAACAAACAACCCAACAGATGCTTAATAAAATTGGACAGTTTCCAGTTAATACCTCACACACAGTGAAACTAGCTAGAAAAATACACAGTACACAAAGTGCTATAAATAACAAAGAAATAAAGAACAAAATAAACAAAAAACAGGATACTTAATGTTATATATTATAGCTCCGAGTTTCCTCAGTGTCCTTCCTTCGATCAGTTCAGTGTGAAATGGAATTTCACACTTAATAAATGAGGATCAAAGAGGATTAATTTATAAAAGACACACATGACAATATACAAAGAATTCTAACACTCATAGATTTTCTAAACAGAAACAACCAAGAAGTTCCAATAGTAGCTTTGGATATAGAAAAAGCCTTTGATTTGTTGAGCTGGGATTTTCTTTTTAAGGCTTTAGAATTGTTTGAGTTTCCTACTAATTTTATTACACTAATAAAGAATATTTATGAAAACAATTAGGCTTATGTAAAACTTGGGCCATTTAACTCGAAGGTTATTGAAATAACCAAAGGTACAAAGCAGGGATGTCCGATGTCTCCCATCCTGTTTGCCTTAGGAATTGAATTATTTGCCTCATTAGTACGCCACAACTCTAATATATCAGGCATAGATGTATATGGTCAACTCAATTCAAAAATTATATTATTTGCTGATGATGTTTTACTCACATTATCTATCTTGTAGAAATCAGTACAAAAACTAGATGAAATGGTGGAAAGGTTTTATCATATTTCCGGCCTTAGATTTAACAAGGAAAAATCTAATTATATACATTTGAATAAAAAGAGAGAATTTACCTTAACTACAAATTGTGTGATAGGAAAACAAGTTTCCATAATAAAATATTTAGGAATACCACTATGTGATAATTTGGAATCTACGTTAGCCACAAATTATAACAACATAATTAATCAAATAAAAATGTTAATAGTAAGCTGGAATAAAATGTTCTTGAGATTTGAAGACAGATTACAAATAATAAAAATGACAATACTTCCAAAAATTAATTAAATTGCATAAGCTATTCCTATAGTACCTAACAAGAAAATCTTGAAAGACATAAATAAAATTCTATTAAACTTTCTTTGGTATCCAAAAAGAAATAGAATAACCTATACACATCATATTAGATCTTGGGAAATGGGTGGAATTAAACTTCCAGATGTAGAATCATACATAAAAGCTTCCATATTAAGAACTATCATTAATTAGATAGATCCTAATTATTCTTCAACATGGAAAACATTGCACACTATTATTTTTCTAAATGAAAATAAAATAATTAAAAATTGTATATTAAGTGAACAAAATAATAGGAAATGGCACATACTGACTGTTAATATTCAATATAATATAACAAAACCACAAACTTAAATTCTATAAATAATATTTACAATTTATTCAGAAGATTTATATATATATATATATATATATATATATATATATATATATATATATACTAACACGGATATTAAGATTTGGCTAGACTTGATAATACCCTTTAGCTCTACAAATAATTTCATCAATAAAATTCATAATGTTATCTTAACTAGATAGGAGGAGAAAAACTTCACTTGTTGGCAACATTGTATAGAGAATCAAGTAGTATTAGACATTCAACAAATTCAGAATAAATATGATATTCAATCAGCAGACTGGTTGATACTACAAAGCATATTATCATGGATCTAGGACTGTTGAATGAAAATTCAACAGTCCGAATCTACTATCACCGAACACACTTTAACAAAAGGGTTTTCACCGAAAAAGCGCTTTTGTTAAAGTGTGTTCAAAAAAAAAAAAAACTAAACATTACATTTACATTTTTGCAGGGGGACAAGCCTCCCTGCACCCCCCACCCCCATAATTTTATATTCTCACTTTGAGGTCACACTACAGTGGGGAAAAGGGAATTTTCCCTTATCCCCACTGTAATGCGATCTCTGCAACAGGCATACTTACACAAAAGAGTTTCTTCGGTGAAAAGCACTTTTGCGTAAGTATGCCCGGCCGTTTCACATTCGATGAAATGGCCGGTCAAGCATTAGTCCTGGACCCATTATCATATGTTAAGGATCTTAATAGTAAAATTATTAATTCTCCTTAAAAAACTAGTCCAAATTTGATAAGTCCATATCTGAAGTTATTTATGACAATTATAATTGGATGAATCTAATTTCAAAATTATACAAAATACTGATAACATATAAAACTAACCCTAATGCAAGATATTGGAATTTCATAGCAAAAGGATGTCACTAATCTATTAATTTAGAGTAAAACAAATATTTTATGTTCTGTTAACTTAACATTTAATTTACAAGTATGGAAAATATTTACATGGAAATATATTCACAGGGCATTTTTTTACTCCTGATAAACTAGCCAAATTCAATTCACTTGATAAATCCATTTGTTGGAGATGTTCTTTAAACTGTAAAGTGATTGTTCTCATATATTTTTTGATTGTATTAATATAAGAAAATTCTGTGAAGAAATTACTATTTTTCTCCTAGCTACATTCACACATACCTTTATTTTAACCACATCTTTAGTCATCTTAAATGTTAATGATACTATTGGAATATATAAAAAAGATCTATACCTAATTTGGTCCATACTAGCTGTGGCAAGGAAATGTATAACTAGAAAGTGGAAGTCTCCACAAGAACCTACTCTGGAAGAATTTTTGAGATTGATGGAAGAAACAGCAACATTAGAAATCAAGGTGAAGGAATCGAGAATTTCACCTAAAACATGGACAAACAATCCTTGGGAAAAACTTTTAACTCTTATTGAGACATTAAAAATGAACCCTAAAAAATTAATGTGTAACTTTATACTTTATTATAAAACATCAAAATAGCAGGACTGAGCGAAAACAAGTGTAACACTTAAAGTTCAAAGTACTTTATTATCAATAATTAATAAGATAAGCACTTTCGCTGTGTAGCTTCATCAGATCTTACATTCATTCTAAGATTCCACATCTTATATATACACAGGTTTTAAACAATTAATCAATCAAGTAAGTTAATTGGTATGATTATTTAAAGAAGCAGGCAGACATCAAAGACCCAGCTTAATATACAAATCTGATAAAGATAAAACCATTTAAAAACAATCTCATATATAAAGTATACATAGGAAACACATATATAAAAAGTTATATATAAAAAATATATATAAAAAACATATCAGTTAGTACATATATATTTGTAATTAAAATAGATATTAGTGTGAGAAAGATTCTATAGACAAGTATGCTTAATGTCTAACATATAAAATTTCATATATATGTATGTATAAATTAATATAATGTCTTATAAAATAAAGTAACCACACTACATGTGGTAACTAAATCTATGACATAATGACATGGTAGTGATATAAAAGACAATTCGTTTACAGAGAGATAGAATACCTATTTCTAGGGGTTTATCTAATGTTTCTACGCTGTCTTAATTTTGGCTTGATAGAGGCCCTATCATTGAGGCCTAATCCTTTATCTGATCTTAGTAGAATTATCCATTCAGTTTCCTTACTCTCTGTATATATCTTAATGTCACCGCCTCTAGAGTTGGGAGTAATTACTTCAAGTACCTTGAACAAAAATCTATGTGTGTCGTCATTTAATGCTACATGCTTGGCAAGGGCATTATGTAATGTACCTTTCCTTATGTGATATACATGTTCCCTTATCCTATCCCTCAGTGGTCGATTTGTTTTACCAACATAGAAGGATGAACATAATTGACAAACAGCTAGGTATATCACATGAGAAGTCATGCAGTTGGCTTCAGCTCTTATATTAAAAACTTTCTCTTGATCAGGATGAAAGAATTCTGTCTTACTGTCTATGTAACAACAGAAATTACAGCGACCACAGCGTCTTGTGCATCCATTCTGTATAGATTTCCTATCAAATTTAGGATGGCATAACATTCTTTTTAAGTTGTGTTTATTCTTAAAGATAAACCTTGGTGTTTCTCCTACTATCTGTTTAATTTCTTCATCTATCTGTAATATACCCCAGTGTTTGTCTATAATCTGCTTAATCTCTATATGATCAGATGAAAAGAAGGTGGAGAATTTAGTGAAAGATTCACTCATATTTTGTTTCTCATTATAGCTAGCACTGTTGGATCCAAAGTATGGCATAGCTGAAGTGGAGCGTAAATTGTACACTTCATCTATCTTAGAATGTATTTCCTCGACTTTATATCCTCTGTTTAATAGTCTATATTTCAAATCATTTATCTCAGTGTGAAATCCCTCTTCCATTGGATTCAGTCTGGAAGCTCTAATAGCTTGTCCTTTCACAATATTTCTAAAGACAAAAGGAGAGTGCATACTGGATCTTAGAAGCAATGAGTTAACATAACATGTTTTACGATGAACTCCAGTGTTAATTAAATTATTATGTAGCCTCTCTATATATAAGTCTAGAAACTCAATTCTATCCTCTGAAAACTTCATGGTAAACTTAAGACATGGTATTAAATTGTTCATGATTAGGTATGTGGATTCAAGTTGTTGGGGTGTCCCTTTCCAAAGAATAAAGACATCATCCACAAAACATCTGTAAAATATCACGTTTCTCAAAGAAATTTTGTAGAAATAATGTATGTTCTTCCCAATGTGCAAGAAACATATTACGTAGCTGTTGGCACAAGATGTACCCATGGCTACGCCATCTTTCTGTCTATAGATGTTATCCTTGAACATAAAGACATTATTTTCTAAGACTAATTCCAAAAAGTGAACTATTAAGTCAATAAGTACATTGGTATAGTCACTGTGATTTTTCAGGTACTGTAATGTATAATTCAAGCCCAGTTCATTGGGAATCACTGTGAACAGTGACTGTATGTCAAATGTGACAAATAAATAGTCTTTAGTGATTGTTTTGTCTTGAATACAATCATAACATTCTGTAAGGAATTGTTTAGTGTCTTTTAGTACTATTTTATTTTTATTTAGTACAGCCCTCAGATGTTTTTCTACAAATACTGATAGATGTTCTGTGACCCAACCTCGTCCAGAAACTATTGGTCTCATGGGTGGGTTCTTATTATCCTTGTATATTTTCGGCTGTCCTTGAATAACTGGTATAGTCGGTGTTAGAATATTAAGATAGTCAAATAATTCCTTGTCAATCAGTTTACTTTTGAAAATATCCTCTAGCGTATTCTTCACATATCTTATAGTTTCTATAACATCGTCTTTTGTTATTAAATCATAGAATTTATCCTGCATCAATACTGTTATTGCTCCGATATAATTTTGCATATCCGTAACAACAATGCTGCCTCCTTTGTCAGCTGGTCTAATAACTATAGTAGGGTCTTCCTGTAATTGTTTTAGACTTACTCTTTCTTTATAAGTTAAATTATCTCTCCTTTTACATCTTTTTTGCTCTACTCTATCTGCATAGTATACATATAACTCATCTTCAGTTAACTTCAAATATGCCTCAACGAGTGGGTGATGGGTTGGCACGAAATCACATAGTCTCTTAAATGTGAATGCTTCTGTTTTAGAAGTATTGCTAGTTTCGGTTTTATATAACAATTTTAGCATGACATTTCTGCAAAATATTTTCAAGTCAGTGACTGTGTCTGTTAGTTTACTGTGACTTCTTGGAATAAAGTTTAGACCCTTGCTTAACAATTGAATATCTTCATAAGTTAGTGTCTTACTTGATATATTGTGCACTAATTCTTGTGCGTCCACATTTTCTTTAAAGTTTGGTTGGATGGAATGTCTTCTGAAAATTTCCTCTTCTGCCTCCCACGACTCATAGACCTCGACCTCTGTGGGCCTTTGTCCATACGTATCAGTAGAGGAAAAAACAATTCAGCATTTGTTTTATTGCTAGATTTTTCTGTGGTTTTAACCTTTGGCCTCACTACAGCCTCAGAGTCTCGATTCATATGAGGTGTCTTGTCTTTAACTATGTGAACATTAGGATATAAATTAGTGTCTAAGTTCACACTGGGGTGTATGATGTGTATAACATCTATTGAATCTTTACAGTGGGGTTTATCAGTTACATCGATTGCTACATTCTCTATACAAACATCATCATTTAATTCTGTAATCTCATCAGCAGAAGGTATACTCTGAACATTTAAAGTCGACATATTACTATTCCCAGCATTATTGTTTGGAGCATTTAAAGTACACATATTCTTCTTAACTTCATTACTAATATTGTCACATAAGATAACATTCTCTACATTCCTTTTATTCACATATTGTGAACTATTCATAGCATTATCATTGTTCACCATTGCATTACGTTCATTCTGTCCATGCCCTGGTCTGGGCCAAGTAAAGACATGGCTTTGTATAAAATCATTAATGTCTCTTTTAGCTTTATTCCTTTTTTGTTGTAGTAGCTTCCTTTCAAATGCTAAAACACAGTCCAGTAAGTTCTCCAGTAGTGGTTGAACCAGAACATCAGCAAAGTCTCTATATAACATTTGTTGCTTCGCATTTATGCTTTCTATCAATTTACTTTCTTCTGGTATAAAAAAGTCTATTAAAAGTCTAAGATAATTCCGACTCACCTCTATATTAAGTCTCTGCCATTTCGCTAGCAATTCGGGTAATCCTTGCCCTGGCTAGGCATCGTAAAAACCCTTAAGCCTCTTGGAATAATGTTTTGATCGAGGCAAAACTGAAAATGTATTCTCTGTGTTTGCAGGCGTTTCAGCTTCATGAAATCCTTTTCAATCCCCTCTAGTAGTATATGCAGCCTTTCCGAGTCAACTGCACCTTCATTCACGTCATCAGTAGCAGTCACATTCTCAAAGAAGCACGAAGCGTTAGTAACTTCATTGAGGTATTGTTTAAATCTGCGTTACAGTACCTCACCCCCACGGTCTTCACCTCTTGGTCGCATTACCTCACTCCCTTGGTCTTCACCTCTTGGGATGTAGTCCAATTCGATGTCAGTCATAATACGCAAAACACTTGTCCCAGTTAGCAGCAAAGCAAGAAATATAATGTATAAAACAAGTAATGGAGGCTGCTGCTATGCTGGTAAACGCTCGTGCAAGCAGTATAAATCAAAGTTATAGTAAATCAAAATAGCAGGACTGAGTGAAAACAAGTGTAACACTTAAAGTTCAAAGTACTTTATTATCAATAATTAATAAGATAAGCGCTTTCACTGTGTAGCTTTATCAGATCTTACATTCATTCTAAGATTCCACATCTTATATATACACAGGTTTTAAACAATTAATCAATCAAGTAAGTTAATTGGTATGATTATTTAAAGAAGCAGGTAGACATCAAAGACCCAGCTTAATATACAAATCTGATAAAGATAAAACCATTTAAAAACAATCTCATATATAAAGTATACATAGGAAACACATATATAAAAAAGTTATATATAAAAAATTGTTGTTATGGATATGCAAAATTATATCGGAGCAATGACAGTATTGATGCAGGACAAATTCTATGATTTAATAACAAAAGACGATGTTATAGAAACTATAAGATATGCGAAGAATACGCTAGAGGATATTTTCAAAAGTAAACTGATTGACAAGGAATTATTTGACTATCTTAATATTCTAACACCTACTATACCAGTTATTCAAGGACAGCCAAAAATACACAAGGATAATAAGAACCCACCCATGAGACCAATAGTTTCTGGACGAGGTTGGGTCACAGAACATCTATCAGTATTTGTAGAAAAACATCTGAGGGCTGTACTAAATAAAAATAAAATAGTACTAAAAGACACTAAACAATTCCTTACAGAATTTTATGATTGTATTCAAGACAAAACAATCACTAAAGACTATTTATTTGTCACATTTGACATACAGTCACTGTTCACAGTGATTCCCAATGAACTGGGCTTGAATTACACATTACAGTACCTGAAAAATCACAGTGACTATACCAATGTACTTATTGACTTAATAGTTCACTTTTTGGAATTAGTCTTAGAAAATAATGTCTTTATGTTCAAGGATAACATCTATAGACAGAAAGATGGCGTAGCCATGGGTACATCTTGTGCCAACAGCTACGCTAATATGTTTCTTGCACATTGGGAAGAACATACATTATTTCTACAAAATTTCTTTGAGAAACATGTGATATTTTACAGACGTTTTGTGGATGATGTCTTTATTCTTTGGAAAGGGACACCCCAACAACTTGAATCCACATACCTAATCATGAACAATTTAATACCATGTCTTAAGTTTACCATGAAGTTTTCAGAGGATAGAATTGAGTTTCTAGACTTATATATAGAGAGGCTACATAATAATTTAATTAACACTGGAGTTCATCGTAAAACATGTTATGTTAACTCATTGCTTCTAAGATCCAGTATGCACCCTCCTTTTGTCTTTAGAAATATTGTGAAAGGACAAGCTATTAGAGCTTCCAGACTGAATCCAATGGAAGAGGAATTTCACACTGAGATAAATGATTTGAAATATAGACTATTAAACAGAGGATATAAAGTCGAGGAAATACATTCTAAGATAGACGAAGTGTACAATTTACGCTCCACTTCAGCTATGCCATACTTTGGATCCAACAGTGCTAGCTATAATGAGAAACAAAATATGAGTGATTCTTTCACTAAATTCTCCACCTTCTTTTCATCTGATCATATAGAGATTAAGCAGATTATAGACAAACACTGGGGTATATTACAGATAGATGAAGAAATTAAACAGATAGTAGGAGAAACACCGAGGTTTATCTTTAAGAATAAACACAACTTAAAAAGAATGTTATGCAATCCTAAATTTGATAGGAAATCTATACAGAATGGATGCACAAGACACTGTGGTCGCTATAATTTCTGTTGTTACATAGACAGTAAAACAGAATTCTTTCATCCTGATCAACAGAAAGTTTTTAATATAAGAGCTGAAGCCAACTGCATGACTTCTCATGTGATATACCTAGCTGTTTGTCAATTATGTTCATCCTTCTATGTTGGTAAAACAAATCGACCACTGAGCGATAGGATAAGGGAACATGTATATCACATAAGGAAAGGTACATTACATAATGCCCTTGCCAAGCATGTAGCATTAAATGACGACACACATAGATTTTTGTTCAAGGTACTTGAAGTAATTACTCCCAACTCTAGAGGGGGTGACATTAAGATATATACAGAGAGTAAGGAAACTGAATGGATAATTCTACTAAGATCAGATAAAGGATTAGGCCTCAATGATAGGGCCTCTATCAAGCCAAAATTAAGACAGCGCAGAAACATTAGATAAACCCCCTAGAAATAGGTATTCTATCTCTCTGTAAACGATTTGTCTTTTATATCACTACCATGTCATTACGTCATAGATTTAGTTAACACATGTAGTGTGGTTACTTTATTTTATAAGACATTATATTAATTTATACATACATATATATGAAATTTTATATGTTACACATTAAGCATACTTGTCTATAGAATCTTTCTCACACTAATATCTATTTTAATTACAAATATATATGTACTAACTGATATGTTTTTTATATATATATTTTATATATAACTTTTTATATATGTGTTTCCTATGTATACTTTATATATGAGATTGTTTTTAAATGGTTTTATCTTTATCAGATTTGTATATTAAGCTGGGTCTTTGATGTCTGCCTGCTTCTTTAAATAATCATACCAATTAACTTACTTGATTGATTAATTGTTTAAAACCTGTGTATATATAAGATGTGGAATCTTAGAATGAATGTAAGATCTGATGAAGCTACACAGCGAAAGCGCTTATCTTATTAATTATTGATAATAAAGTACTTTGAACTTTAAGTGTTACACTTGTTTTCGCTCAGTCCTGCTATTTTGATTTACTATAACTTTGATTTATACTGCTTGCACGAGCGTTTACCAGCATAGCAGCAGCCTCCATTACTTGTTTTATACTTTATTAATTGAATATTATAATTTTTTGTAACTAATTTCATATATTTTATTAATTTTTTCCCTCATTTGTTCAGGTTAATTGTACATAGTGTATATAAAGGTTTATAATACTTGTTTATTGATTATTGTATTGTTAAACATTATATTATTTTGAAAATAAAAAAGTTATTTGAAAAAAAAAAAGAACATATTGGGTCAGTGATTGTTGGGAGTAGTCATGTGTGTCAATGTTTGCCAGGAATTCCTCTGTGGCAGTGAGAGGGGGTTCTTCAGCAGGCCCATCACTGGTGATCTGGTGATCACGTGCTACTGCAGCTGCACACCTCCTTTCAGCTGTGATCATATCGGTGGCTGTGACACACATGCTCATAAGTGCGACTATGTCGCCCAGTATCATTAATGTTGTGGACTTATTTGTTCCAGGGGGCTGTATGCCGAGCCATATTGATCCACACTCTGGACAGCAGTACTGAAGGATGTTGACATAAGGCCTCTATGATGAGGTCATTCTCTGCCTCGGTAAATGGAGGTCTACCTCGTACAGACATTTTGTGTCCTGAAAGACAAAATAATAACACATACAAGGATCACATAAGTACAAATAAACTGTTTGCAGATAAAGAAGTAAAGGAAGGCTCTCAGTACTCTCCACTCGATAGTCAAAAACTAATGGGGAGGATACAAAACATGAGTGTAAAAAGAAAAACATATCCTTGTTTGGGCCATAACAGATCTTCAGCTATTCTCACCCACCAGAAATAGCACTGCATTCTATTTTGTGCCATAGCAGAAACTCATATTTGTGCACCTCCCCAAACAAAATAATAGGCTAAGGACCAAGTTGCTAACCAAACAACTGTGAAATGCTAAAAGTGCTATCAAAGGACCTTTCCATGAAACATGTGTACATAGTACTCACACAGCATTATAATTTCAGCCTACTCTACATACTCTGTAACTCTGAAATGGCTTGAAAAATAAGGCCATGCCATGCCATGATTATGGTTCTAAAAATTCATACATATTCACTTCACATTATTTTTAACTATATTCCAGCATATGCATTACGTAGGTAACAAAATAGATATATACCTGCTGGAATACAATACTCCACTGTACAGATATACTGTTTAAAATAAATGTGTCACTGAGTTAAATGATGCAGTAACTCTCATCTACATCAGTTTGCCTGGCTACACATTTGCCTTTTTGTAATGAAGTACATTAGTAATGGATTGCATCTGTCTTTGTCTGTGCTTCAGAGATGCTAATTACAGCAGAGCACCTGAACTGCATGCTGCTCAAACAATCATGTGGAGCTAGTCAACAAGATATAAAGCATCCATGTAGACTCCATGCTGTTTTTTTATGCGGATTGGGAAAACAATGGGAAGTAATCACAGACCGATTTTCAGTAGCTGCTGCTTTTTCAATATGTTTGTCTGTACCACAGGCTGAAACCAATGCTGCTGCTGCTGCTGCTGCCAATAGCCATAGACAGAGAAGGTAAAGACTTTGCAGGCACAGGACCCAGTACAGGAACTGTGTGACCTCTGGCAGCATTGACTCAGAGGCAGAGCCAAATGGAGGGAACCCATCACAGTGGAAAATAAGGTATGCATTGAACCTAGAATCTTAGCCACAGGTATCTTTTACAGAGTACCGGGGGACATGCTTTGTATGTCATAGGCATCAGTATCCAGGATCTCCCAAACATTCCTGCATGCTATGCTAAACATGGCAGACAGCAAATATATTATGCCATTAGTTCTGTGGATAGGGTCACTAGAATGCTGCATTTGTACCATGTATCGCACTACCCTGAAGTAATGTGTGCCATACATCTGAGTCAGATACCCATGCAAAGAGCACCTGGGGAACTGGGTAGGGTCTACATTAACCATAAGGTCTACCATTTGAACAACTGCCAAGTCATGTGTAATGGTATGGGAATCATCTGGAATGTGTGTGCTGGCAGTTAACAAGACAAAATGTGCCACATCTCCCAAATGCACCAGATGTATGCTATGGGTGATATCTCACAGGCTTATTAAGGGGTGGATACATACTATGCACTGGAGTCATGGCTGATGAAACCCATCAGAAATGCACACACACACACACACACACACACACACACACACACACACACACACGCACACACACATGCACCCACACACACACACACACACCCACACACACACACACACACACACACACGCGCGCGCGCGCATGTGCGCGCGTGCACTCACACACACATACACACACACAGAAGAACACCTTAATGAGACACATGGTCCAAGCTGTAATGTCATAGAACATGTTTTTGAGCTACTGCAGTCACGGTGCCAGTGCCTACATACATCTGGCCAAGGCCTCCATTACAATCCACTGAAATGTCCGACAATGCTCATAATATGTGCTATACTACCCAAGTTAATCTTGTGGAAACAGCTGCAGCAGGATCAGCAAGGAGAAGAGGAACACATCCTCCAGAAAATGCCATGGTCACCACAGCCACAGGCTGATGATGAATCAGAGGTGGAACTGGCAGCTACTGTGGTTGTAGGCAGACATAGGTGTGCTCAGTATGTCCTTGCATTGGCTAGGACATGAGCCATAGCACACTGACACACCACCTAGAAGCCTAAAACTATCCTCCTACTTCATCATACTTTTGTACTGTGAAAGCATTACAGAGAAAAGTTTGACAGTAAGGATACACATTGTAGTTTCTGACTTCTCAACCCACCCTAAATCAGACAACAGGCAGGATGGCAAACAAGCAGAGTAACCAGACCAACACAATGTTGTTAGTGCCATAGCAGGAACACACATTTGCTCCCCCACTCCCAAAAGGACAGTCAGTGCTTGTTTGTGACATCCAATCTGGCTTTCCTTAGTTTGAGTAAAAAGGTCACACAGGTTATTTTAACAAATATTAATAATAGTATATTAACAATTAACTATTATTATATAGTACTATAATAATAGTATTTTAACAATTGGTTAAAAAACTAGACTAGACTTTCCACTGTGTGATACCTTAAACATCTTGTATCAGAGGCAACATGGGATATATGCAAATTACCCTTTAAGGATATCAGGTGTTTCAGCTAAATGACAATTCTGAATGTCCATGACTTTTTCTTTTACTTTTAAGTCTATTTATGAATAAGTTCAGGCCAATAAAACCAAACCCACTAGCTGTGGACATGCATGTTTCTGCCTTCTTATGGCATCATCAGCACAGCAAGAGCAATGTTTGACATTGCTGTGCTGATGATGCCATAAGAAGGTTTTCAGAAGTGCTATCAGCATCCATGGAGAGGTTTCAAAGCCAGGTGCACTGGTGTGTACTGCAACACCTTGTTTAAGTGCACAGAGCTTCATTAATATTGATTGTGCACCACTGCCATGGGCACTACTTCTTGCACAATGGTAACACTCCATGTAGGCTCTGCACAAATGCTACATGGAGTTTACTGAATCCTGGGGCACTTCTTTTCATATAGGCAATCATGACAGATGTGGTCAAATCCTTGAAATGCAAATGTAAGAAAATGGTTTGAAATATAATTTTAAAAATTCTCATGTATGATAGATATATCCACCTATGCGCGGACGGTTATCAGACCTCTGTGTTAACCAGAAATTATTACAGTTCAGTAATTTATTTTACAGTAAAATATCATTAAACTAGTGTAAGATACAGCTACGAAAATGGCATTTGAGGTTTGCATATAATAGATGCTCTGTACATCAAGTTCTTCAAAATATGAAAATATCAGAATTCCAAGATAAATTTTGTTAAATAAATTAACACCCACAATGCAATTCTGAAATCACATTCACAGAAACTAAGCTATACTGTATCTGCAGTGATCATGGAGTTTTTTTTAACTAACAGAGTATGGTATGTGCCACCACTCCCAAACTGAAAGTGCAGTACCAAATATCTGATGTTACCTTTGCTAGTAGTGCAGTACATGATTGCATACCACCTTTCACTGCACTTACTCATTTTCTGATACTCAAATTATATAGATCAAGGTGACAGGGGAGCCAGTGCCTATACTGGTAGTCAGTGAATGCAAGGAAATAAAACAAATTCTGGATGCATTGCCAATGCATTGCAGAATGCTTACACTCACAAACTGTGCATACATCTACAGGCAATTTGGAGAATCATCATTGTATCTACAGAATGTTTATTGCAGGTTTCTTATTCTAAGATTTAATATAGGTGTTGTTAATATATCTTTTTGCAAACATACAGGTGTGTTACATATGGGCCACTGATGCCAGAGGCAGACGCAGTTTCCATTATACCTTGTGACTCCCACTGGTGACGCTTTCGTGAAATATTATATTCATAATGTGCAGTGCGCTTTCACATGACTTCAGTAAAATGCCCACTTTACGTGTTCCATGATTTTGCCAGAATCCCCACTGCATGATCAATCTATAGCCAGTTTTTTCTCATATAGCATGATATATAGACCAAACCGTAAAAATAGATAAAATATGCTATTTCTTCAAACTATGCCAATTTTGTATTTAATAATGTTTTCAAAGTTTTGTGTGTATGAGTAACCTAATTTCAATGTTAAAAACAGGTGTCAGGCAGTTTACTGGCAGAGGATTATGGCAACAAACTGCTAATAAGCATCATTCTATAGTCAGGGGTTTCATTTCTTCAGTCACCATTTACATAGTAGGTGACTCTGAGCAAATTTATTTAACTAGACTAAGTTCCAGTATCACTTCTAAAAAAGAGGTACCTGTGCATAGTGGGTATGCCACTTAACACCTGTACATAATTAGTGTACACGGTTAACAAACAAATAAAAATAATATACACAAAAATTAGGGAAGTACCTAGCAATAAGTGAATTACTTGCAGAACTGGTTCACTTTGAGAGTTATATAACCTTCAAGCAGTTCTTGTTGCATAAGCATTATGGACAGTATTCTTTGTCAAAATATGAAGTACGTGGAATATTTTTGTGCTAAAATCAGAAACGTGCAGCTAGGCAGTGCTTCATAGAATTATAGAGCAATGAGCCTAAAAGAATGGAAAAAGGGGTATACAAAAAAAATGCAGTCTAATAAGCATATAACGATAAACAAATGAGGACACGTGAAGACAATCCATGATTTGAAGTCAACATGTGTAAAGTTGTGCAGATGTTTGAGTCTGAGTATAAAAGCAAAAAGGAATCTGAAATATGCCGAGTTGGAACTAGTGAATATGCTTGGGGCAGCAGTGGTGGATGTACAGCAGCATTTTATCAGCGCTGCAGCACTTAAATTGTCCAGTGATCATAATACAGTGGCAGGTGACTCTAGTGAAAGCAACACTGGCAAATCCTACTGTCACACCAGATAACAGATAAGAAACTTCTGGAACAGTGTCGGAATATGCACACTTCCCATACCAGTGGAAACCAATGTATGGGAAGCTCTTACCATTCCAGCTACACATACCTTCCAGAGGCAAACTGGGGATATAGTGAGTAAATCACAGGTATTCAATAAATTGTTGACATATGTGAAACAACCAAATCTGTTTCCTCAACACGGAAAGGAAGATAGACACCACCATGTATGGCTTTTATGGTATTGTCCAGCTCCTCAAAGTGCAAGAAGCTACAGATTGTAATAACATGGCAATAAAGGTATTATCTGTTTTCCATGTACAGCATTATATCAACAGAAAGGACTACCAGTACATCAATTGTCAGGTAGTGCAATGTACAAGGGCTCATAAGGAATGAGTCTGAACAGCATTGTGACAGTGCCCATGGTTCTCACACATGGCATACAAGTCATATTTATCTTCACTTCCTACACGGTAGCATCCCACAAGGCCACCTAGTAAGTAAGTAAGTGCAGGTGCACTGGTGCATTCACAAACATAAAGCTACAAGGAGTATGTACACGTTCACCCCTATGTATCTACAATATCCTGCACATGATGAAGGATGCCCCTTTAGCCCTGGTTAATAACATCCATACTGACCTCACAAAGCATGACTGAATGTCAATAAAACACCAACAATGCCAAACTAGGACTATAGTAGAATGTGTCTCTGGCCTGCTGAAATTCCAGTTCCATTATCTGGACACATACGGATGGCACTCCAGTATGCCATTGCCATAGCTTGTCATCTGTTTGTGGTATGCTGATCCTAAGGAAGCATGCAGCCCAGCCATCATTACCTGATCCTCCACACCCACAGGGCAATAGCCACCACAGCCTTCAGTACATTGTTTTCCAATGAGAACACTAATGGTGACAGACAGCAACCAGCAGGCACACTCCATCCCCATATGGTATCATGCAGAGTATCTAGCAGTGCAAGCAAAGCAGCAACAGCTTGTCTGCCCAATCAGCCCTTACATGTACACAGTGGAAGTGGAGTGTCACATAGAACAATATGATGTATGCAGTATTCTGTACAAGCTATGGTGGGCTGTACATCATTAAGTCATGTTGTGCTTCAGGCATCTCCACTTAAACCATACAGGAAGGAGGGTGTTTTAGGCCACAGCCATTGTCATGTAAACAGATGCATAGAGACACACTTACACATAGCTGTTTACACTACAAGTTGGTGTGGAGCTACTGTGATGGAGGTGGAGACATGGGTCATTGGGAGGGGAAGCATCACTGTCATAGATGATTATTTTTATTGACTGGGTGGGAGAGCCACTACAATCCATCAAAGTGGTCACTGAATGGCAGGTTGTGGAGGAGGCCCTAATGGCCTGTGCAGTTAGGGGCCCCTGTGATGTAAGGTTATAGCTAGCCTACAGGATCCACTAGATACAGATATAGTGGAACGGGTAGAATATGACCTGTAGGTGGCATACATGACATAACCCACCCTGGGTAGCTCTGTGCTGAGGCCATATTCAGCATGGAGTGGAGTATGGTGATACCCCAACTATGGCAAGTGCAGTCTGTGTTTGTTGAGATGGTTTTGATATGACATCACTGCAGATACAAACATACATTCCTGGTCACATGCAGCAGTGGGGTATAGAGTGTTGATGGTCAGACTGGATACTATCCACATACAGATGGTCAGGGATGCAACACATACCAGCAAGCTCACAGGAGTCCAGTTCTGGCATTGCCTCTGGATTCCATTGACTCCTGGAAGCCTTGACAGTGTTAGGCGAGAACATCCCAGTGGCTACACATTATAACAGCCATCTCCAGGTTGGCATTGATAGTGCAGACTGTATCTAGATCATAGTCATGCATATGTGTTGATTGAGGCCAAGAGCCATCTACATGTCTGGAACCAGCTGTGACAATAACTGGCACCTTGAGCCACTAGTAACCTGCTGTATGGTGGGTACCTGTGTGCCAGATGCATCATGCTGGTCTGCTGTCATAAGACCAGTGGTTGTACTGGTAGTGCTGTCAGTCATAGGAGAGCCTTCCCTTGGTCAGAATGTTGAGCATCCATGTTGTGCATTCTCTATGGCAGCAGGTGCAGGGGAGTGGAGGACCACATGGTCACCAGGAACAATGTCTTTAATACTAGCTGGATGGGAGACAGACACTGTCAATGTGTCCTAGGACTGTGAATCAGTCTCTGTGTTAGCATCATTGTCAGATGATCTACAGGTGTTAACTTCAGCCTATCTTGGCCTAGCCTTTGTAGCTCTTACCATATCAGTAGTCTATCCTCTAAATACATAATACATGAAACAACAAAGTGGCAGTGCTAGCGCACAGGCAGACATGCCCTGTGGTGTGCATGTCAATAGCATGTGAAAGCAATGTTGTCAGTGATCATATACGTACCTTCCTGCGTGTGAACACCAGATGTACCTATGGATTACATAAGTGGTGATTAGTATGTGCTTCTTGATGTCAGTCTGGCCAAAGCCACTGTGTAGGATATGCAGTATGTTTACTAACCTGCCCCATCTCCATGTGAGACATGTGTCATCATGTTATTCCCAGAACCTGTGTCCACTCCTCCCAGTATAATACCCATTCCCTCATTGTCTCCATGCAGAGATATCAAGAATGGCTCACCATTTGTTAGTTTCACTGAGAAGTGTCCTCCCTCAGTTGCAGCCCTTTCCGCTGCTGTTGTGTCGCATACATTCTTCCTCTGCCTGCACACAGTCCTGCAGAGACTAGCGAGCACTTTCTCTTCCAAATTGGAATTGCCCATAGGTCCTAAGAGCCTGTAACAGGACTTAATTCTCTGCAGGTCTGAATTTGTTTAACCTTGGCTGTCCACCACTTCTGGAAACATACTTCTACTTAGGAAGAGAAATGCTTATAATAGTAGGCAAGGGATGTGTGGGTACAGTGTGTTAGCAGTGCCACACATATGCTGGCCTGGCTATTTAGCACATTACAGGGTTACACAGGGATAGGAGAATGGGTGGCTTCACAGATATGTTGGACAGTCAGTATCCCAATGATTAGCAAGGTGTCTAGAGCTAGGGGCAAACCTATAACAAGATATACCTGGTAGACATAACAGGGTTCCACTTTCTCTGGGAGCAGTGGATAATAAAAGTTTCACTGACAGCAGGTATACAGGCTCACTGAGGCACATGGGTGGCACAAGGGACAGTAATACTATGCCAGGGGTAACATGAATGGCTGTCTCCAGCAGGTATACCCATGGCAGATAGCACACCATGTGAAGGTCATGCAGGAGGGTTGAATAGTCCTTATTTTATGTGCAGCTGTCAAATACAGGCCAGCCATGCTGCCACACATCAATTAGTGTTTCTGTTGCCTAGTTCCAAGCATGAGCACACATGTATGTGATACTGGTGCAGACTGTTGGGGGAGGGGGAGAGGGGAAGCATAGCTCTCAACTGTCCAAATTTCACAGAATATCCAGAGTGTTGCATTATATTTTTGGTTTGTTTGTACCCCACAAAATTTGTTTTTCTGGAAAATCACAAAGGATTGAAGCAGTTAAATAATGGCAGACATCTGAGTTTCAGACATCATATCTTTCAGAAAATGACATACTATTGCTACTACTTTTTTAAGTTATCCTCACTTTTCGGTGATTTATCCTAAATTTCCTCCATAAGCATTTTCACAGATGTCTTAAAACTGAAATATGACAGCACCAAATGTACAAAACCTAACCAGGTTTTATAGTCCATTTAAAATCATTTTCATTATTCCTGTATTTCCAACAGTTCCCAGCATAAAAAAAAATGTTTCGATCAACTACTGAAATAATTCATTAACTACAAACGTTTAAAGCACATTTCAATGCTGACTTCAAACATGCAGTAAATGTGGACTGTAGGAGTAATATTTAGAAGTGACTTGTAATTTCTGATCCATTTTTTCTTTTTCTTTTTTTTTTTTGTTCCTTAGACTGCTGTTCTGTCCAATGTGATTAGTGTTCTACAATGATAAACTAGCAACAAACATAAAATAATTCATAAATTAAGCGTGTGATCATGAACATGTGAAAACATGAGGCAGCAAAGAAATAAATGCAGCAGTTCTCTACTGCATTCCGAATTATATGCTAGGCATGGCGTGTGTATGAGAGTGAGACAAGAAATACTTCTCATGCATGTCTCTCTAAGGGAACTGGGTCAGTCAGCTGTCAGATGAAGAATAGTTTTGTTAGTGATGGCATTAAATGCCTGGGTCTGGGAAGGTGCAACACACATTAACTGGTATTTTTTTATTTAGAAATAAATATTTGTTGTCATATGAGGCTGTTTTCAACAGTTACAGATATATTTTCATATAATTTTCTTGTCATCTTATGTTCAGCCAAAATTTTTTATGTGTGAACTAAAAAGTTATTGGCATAGTAAATGCAATTTATATTCAGTGTACAAAGAAGCAGTCTGTTCAGGAGCTAAAACTTGACAACTATGTTTTACTGTGAATAAGTGGTCATATTGTACATTTTGCATTACAAATTATGGAAGTTGCTCAGTTTAGCATATAATAGTGCCATTAATGAGGGTTACAGTAGCTGTCTTATCTGCCTCGCTCCTTGATGATAGTTTATTAATGCTATAGCACATTTCTGACATACAGAACCACCAGTGATAACAGAGAGCATGCATCTGACAGCAGTGCTCTGACATATGGCAAACTACTGACAGGGGAGGTCAATCTAGCTCCCATTACAGGCTGTTCACAGCACTAAACCTGGATCCAAATACATCATCAGTGAAAGAACATTGAGACACTGAAGGTTGTCCAAATATAAATAAATAAGCCTGTGCAAGGTCTGCACCAGAATTCACAAAAGCTTAACTTCAGGTGTGCCTCAGATGATATTCTAAAGTGTGTCAAATAACTGTATAAAATAGAGCAAAGAAGGCAGCACTTCTAAGACAAAGAAGTGCAAAAATATAGTCACAGATTTGAAACTGGAATGGCTAATAAGAAACTTTGTTTTTTTTTTTCAGAACAAATGTCATGGCTGCCTTTATGAATTTTCTTGAAGATGTGAGGAAAAATATGTATTTATGTTTGTGTGTACATGTGCAGATATAGGTGGGCTTAATGAGAAGACTTCAACTCTGATGTAATCGATTACGTCACAGTGAGATCTCTCAAATAAGAAAAGCTTTTGAAGTGGAAACACACTAGAAAAATAAAGTTTTTTACCCCTGCAGCCCCACTGTGGGGAGCTGTACTCCCCACATCTGGACTACTTATGTATTTATATCTATCTATCTATCTATCTATCTATATATATATATATATATATATATATATATATATTTATATATGTATAAAAGGATCCTTATCAGCAGAGTAAGTTTTCAAAACTCAAAATTCATATAGTCAAGACCATATGACTGAGTTTCTGAAAACTCAAAGCTTTTAAATGGAGATCGCAGTACAGCAAGTATAGGGAAATTTACCCTTTTCTTCAATGTAGAGTGATATTGGAGTTGGTATATATAATTTGCAGGGGATGTGGGGGCTGCAGGGGGACTTGCCCCCCCCCCCACACACATAAATGTAAAAAAAAGTAGATTTTTGTGTTTTTCTTTTTTTTTTGGATGGTCGAGATTTTGCATCCATATGAATTTCAAGTTTCTGAAAACTCAATCATCTGACATAGATCCATACACACACACACACACATATATATATATATATATATATCATCATCATCATCTTCTTTCGGCTGTTCCCATTAGGGGTCGCCACAGCAGATCACCTGTTTCCATTTTTTCCTGTCCTCTGCTTCTTGCTCTGTCACACCAACCACCTGCATGTCCTCTCTCACCACATCCATAAACCTTATCTTAAGCCTTCCTCTTTTCCTGTCACCTGGTAGCTTCATCCTTAGCATCTTTTTCCCAATATACTCAGCATCCCTCCTCAGCACATGTCCAAACCAACGTAATCGTGCTTCTCTGGCTTTGTCTCCAAACCTTCCAACCTGGGCTGACCCTCTAATACACTTATTCCTAATCCTGTCCACCCTTGTCACACCCAGTACAAATCTTAACATCTTTAATTCTGCCACATCCAGCTCAAACTCCTGCCTTTCAGTCAATGCCACTGTCTCCAACCCATATAACATAGCTGGTCTCACTACCCTCTTGTAGACCTTCCCTTTCACTCTTACAGGTACTCGTCTGTCACAAATTAATCCTGACACTCTTCTCCACCCACTCCATCCTGCCTGTACTCTCTTCTTCACCTCTCTTCCACACTCACCGTTACTCTGAACTATTGATCCCAAGTATTTAAACTTATCCACCTTCACCACCTCTACTCCCTGCATCCTCACCATTCCTCTATCCTCCCTCTCATTCACACACATATATTCTGTCTTATTCCTGTTGACCTTCATTCCTCTTCTCTCTAGAGCATATCTCCATCTCTCCAGGGTCTCCTTCACCTGTTCCCTACTCTCACTACAGATCACAATGTCATCTGCAAACATCATAGTCCATGGGGACTCCTGTCTGATCTCGTCTGTCTACCTGTCCATCACCATTGCAAATAAGAAAGGGCTCAGAGCTGATCCTTGATGTAACCCCACTTCCACCTTAAATGCATCCGTCACTCCCACCGCAGACCTCACCGCTGTCACACTACCCTTGTACATACCCTATACCACTCTTACATACTTTTCTGACACTCCTGACTTCCTCATACAATACCACAACTCCTCTCTAGGCACCCTGTCATATGCTTTCTCTAAGTCTACAAAAACACAATGCAACTCCTTCCGACATTCTCTGTACTTCTCCATCAACAATCTCAGAGCAAAGATCGCATCTGTAGTGCTCTTTCCTAGCAGGAAACCATGCTGCTGATCACTAATCATCACGTCCCTTCTTAACCTTGCTTCCTCTACTCTTTCCTATAACTTCATGCTGTGACTGATCAATTTTATCCCTCTGTAGTTACTACAGCTCTGCACATCACCCTTATTCTTAAAAATCGGTACCAAAACACTTTTTCTCCATTCCTCAGGCATCCTCTCACTTTCCAGGATTTCATTAAACAATCTGGTTAAAAACTCCACTGCCATTCACCTGAACACCTCCATGCTTCCACAGGTATGTCATCTGGGCCAGCAGCCTTTCCATTCTTCATTCTCTTCATAGCTATCCTTACTTCCTCCTTGCTAATCCACTGTACTTCATGATTTACTATCCCTACATCATCCAACCATCTCTCCCTCTCATTCTCTTCATTCATCAACCCCTCAAAGTACTCTTTCCATCTCCTCAATACACTCTCCTCGCTTGTGAGTACGTTTCCCTCATTATCCTTTATCGCCTTTACCTGCTGCACATCTTTCCTAGCTCGGTCCCTATGTCTAGCCAATCGGTACTGGTCCTTTTCTCCCTCCTTAGTGTCCAACCTTTCATACAACTCTTCATATGCCTTATCCTTAGCCTTCGCGACTTCTCTCTTTGCCATGCACCTCATCTCCTTCTACTCCTGTCTACTTTCTTCATCTCTCTGACAATCCCACTTCTTCTTTGCCAACCTCTTTCTATGTACTTCCTCATTCCACCACCATGTCTCCTTGTCATCCTTCCTCTGTCCAGATGTGATACCAAGCACCTTTCTAGCCGTCTCCCTTACTAGCTCTGCTGTAGTTACCCAGCTATTTGGTAACTCTTCACTGCCACCCAGTGCCTGCCTTAACTCATCCCTGAACTCCACCTCACAATTACCCTTTTTCAATTTCCACCACTTGATCCTTTGTGCTGCCCTCACACTCCTCCTCTTCTTGATAACCAATGTCATCCTACAAACCACTATCCTATGCTGCCTAATGACACTTTCTCCGGTCATCACTTTACAGTCTCCAATCTCCTTCAAACTGGCCCTCCTACATAAGATATAATCCACCTGTGTGTATCTTCCTCCACTCTTGTATGTCACCCTATGCTCCTCCCTCTTGTTAAAATACATATTCACCACAGCCATGTCCATCCTTTTCACAAAATCCACTACCATCTGACCTTCTGCATTCCTTTGTTTAACACCATACCTAACCATCACTTCTTCATGCCCTCTGTTCCCTTCACCAACATGCCCATTGAAATCTGCTCCAATCACCACTCTCTCACCCTTGGGTACAGTCATCACCACTTCATCCAATTCACTCCAAAATATTTATTTCTCATCCATTGCACACCCAACTTGTGGAGCATACTGTCAAAGGAAAAAACTTCAAAGACCAATACACGTAAGGTTCAGTTAAGGCACTTTAATTTACTTGCAGCAAGGAGACAAAAACATGCAAATACAAGGATTTGTCTAATTACTAACAGGAAGTATGTTCATAGATTCATAGGTTCATACCAGGCTATCTGCCCTAGGGCATTTACAAGCCTAGCCAGAGTGTGTTTGGCTTTCACCACCCATTTTAAATTAATTTTGCTATGCCCTTTGTCGAGGTTAGTATACTGTGCCTCTGTCTAACAGTGACACAGAAGTGATACCCGAGGTAAACCTATGATCTCCCATCCACTCATCAAGATTCCTCTTGAAGAGAGTCAATGGGGGACTCTGCCTAACCTGGACTGGGATTTTATTCCAGAGTGAAGGGAGCCTCTGGGTTATGAATCTGTCCCTCCAGCATGTCCTATTTATTTCAGTGCTGAGGTTCAAGTCTCTCGAGCACGTTGCTCGATGGGATTTGGATTTTCTAAGGTGCAGCATGTCCACCAATTCCGGGCTGGACATGGATTTATACGTCAGGCACAGATCGCCTCTGAGCAGGCGGCACGCCACTGAGCAGAGCTGGAGTCTCTCCAACCGGGCAGCACATGGCATCTTATATTGTTTTACAAGACATGGCCTTCTAAGCTGATGTAATCAAACACAACTTTAAGCATTGTACTACAACAGGTGTTACTTCAGATTTTCTGCTGACATGACTAGATTTGTGAGAAACTTTTCAGAAAAACAACCTGGCCTTGGTGACTATTAATCTGTTTACAAGCATCTATTGTACACTGTTACTTTTCAAAGTACTTTTCTAATACAGATACAAGCAAATGCTGATTGCAGTTCATATTTTCAAGCAGGCTTTGTCCTAATTATCTGTTACTTCTACAGCTGTGTATGTTCTCATGGCACAGCGGAACTTCTTGTCTGAGTTTCATATAAGCAGTATTGTTCTATTCATTATTTTCCTAACGCAAGCAGAAATCATTTGGTTCTCAGTAAATTTCCAAGGCACAAGCAAGATTTAGCTGACAATACAAGGTCAGAAAGCAACTGCAGTTTGTACAGATTTATGCAGTATGAAATAGAATAAATGTGTTAACTCTTTTAGGCTCTGAATGCACTAAGCATATTACTAATACACACATTAATACATATTTTTCTAACATTTCCCCCCTATTAATACTTTTATTCTACTTTCAAAATAAGCATAAACAGTTTGTTTTCTTCTCCTAACCTCTTCCACTCAGGATTTGCAATTAAGAGAGTCATTCAGTTTAAACTTATGAAAGCATTTTAGTCTTTTAACAGTTCTTCAAACTCAGTACTTTGATATAAGGTTTCAGAAACCGACATGTCTATAAGGTCTTTAATCAGTCTTTTCATTCAGGGGATACCACAACAAACACATACTCCCAGTAGGAGCATGCCTACATAAATGGCAATCAGGATATTCATTAGGATGGTACCCCACCCCCCAAACCATTTCTGGAAACCGTCCATTAGTGGGTTTGGGCCTGGTTTGGTCATGGCCGACACTTGCTGAATTACCTCAAGATGATTGTCTATCTCGTGTTTATGGTCAGGAATATACGAACAGCATTCTTCTTGGATTAAAGTGCATGTACCACCTCTCGCTGCTAGGGTAAAGTCGAGAGCCATGTGGTTTTGGAGCACTACAGTTCTCATAGCATTCAGTTCATCAGTCACCAACTCGAGAGCAGAAAAAGTTGCATTGCTCATTACTTCGAGAAGTTTCAACAGTTTTCTCAGCTCCCAGATCGATTTCACTGCTTCATACGCTGGTAGTATGCCTGCCCACGATATAATGCTATCACTCAAGTCCATATGTGTCAGCCCTTTGCCTAGGGAATGATGGTCTTTCCAATGTGCATCGATTTGTCCCACAGGATTCTCAGGTTTCATGACAACCTCTCGGACATTTCAAATTTTATTTTTCCATGAGGCAAAACTGCAGTGTGTCGTATGGCTGGAACCAGGGAACCCAAAAAACTACTGCCGGATCAATTCTCAGGTAACCATTTGTATGCCTTTCTGCCACACACAAAATAACAATCCTCTACTTTAGTAGTAACCTTGCTATGAATATACACTCGCCCTGCATGAAACATTTTTCTATCAATTATAGACAGCTGTTTATAAAGAACAGAATTATGTTTTACTTCATCAAGTGTTTTATGCATCACTCCAAGAAATGAATCATAGTTTGTATTACAAATACTTTGTTTCCTTTAGTATAACATCTATAAGGAACAGTCACATTGCAATTGCTCCAACCCACCTGAACAGTATCATTTTTATAAAAACACACAGTTCCCTTTTGTGGAACAGACAAGTGCAATGCCATTTTATCTTGTGCTGTAATGGTTGAGGTATCATAAATCAAGTTTTCCCAGGTCTCATTGACCCCTACGGGGACTGTAGTCATTAATAATGCCCCCGTATGCTGTCGGCAAAGCTGTGCAAATCCAGCAATTCAAAACATTGAAAGTCTCAGCATACACATATTTAATTGCCTGGTAAGTATTAACATTTGGATGCCAGTTTATGAGTAACGCTTCACATTTATTCAGTTCGGTCTGTGTGGCTGGGAAAAGAAAAGGCCACAGCAAAAAGATTATTGTCACTAGTACAGTTAACAGGATGATTATGCAATACTTCTGAGGAAGGGGTTGTTCTGCATTCCTGTTTCTTCTGGACTTTCTTCTGGACTCTATCATTTTTACTCTTGGCATGTAACAAGATTTTTGTCCAGTTCAAAGTTTTTAACTAATTTGCAGTGTGTCTGGTGGATCCAAGAGGCTTGCTCCACGATTTTGACTGCAGTGGGTGTTGACAAAAGCTCTTGATATGGACCTTCCCACTTTGGAGACGTCCAGTTCTTTCTCTTGACCACCTTCAGCCATATCCAAGTTCCAGGGGACACTGCCACTTCTGATGGTCTGGTTCATTCTTTATCTGAAACAGAATTTAACTGCAACAAATGCTTAGAATTTAATAACTTACACATATACTCTGCTAATGCGCTGTCAGCTTCCTGGTCTGTGGGCATGAGAGATTTCCACTGAGGTATATAGTAATCCCTTCCAAAGAGCTTTTCAAAAGGCATCAATACTTTTGCATTCAGAACAGTTCTCATGCTCAACAGTGCCAGGGGCAGACAGTACACCCAATTTCTCGGTGTTTCTAATATTAACTTCCTTAACTTACTTTTTAAAATCCCATTATGCCTCTCTACTAGCCCTGCTGATTGCAGGTGATACACACAATAATTCTTTAAAGAAATACAGAAAAATCTACTTAGCTGTTGTATGGTCTGATTCACGAAGTGTGTGCCATTGTCACTGTAGATCCTTTCCGGAATGCCGAATCTAGGGATGATTTCTTTGACAAGGACTTTGGCCACTGTTGTAGCATCTGGATTTTTAGTCAGAAAGGCTTCCACCCATCTGGAAAACATATCTACAATGGCAAGACAATACTTCTTATTCTCACATTTATTCAACTCTATGAAATCCATACAGATACGGTGGTGTAGGAAAACTCCCTTGCTTGGGCTTTAATGCCCCTTGTGCATGATGTTTATTACAAACGTGGCATACCACGCAGAATTTTGTAGAGTAATTTGAGAAGCCATATGTCGTGAACACTCAGTTCACCAGCTGTACCATCCCCCCTGTTGAGACATGGCTTTGCCCATGGCTCAACAAAGCTGCATATCTAAACAAATTAGATGGTAATATTGGTTTTCTTTCTTTAGAGATGTACAGCCCCTTTTGAGAATTGCTCCTCGTTTTACCCATCTTTGTTTTTCAACTTTCGTAGTTAAGTGTCTGCATTGTCTTTAACATTTCTAAGTCTAAAATCTCAGAGAGTTGTAATTCTTCATTCAAAAGAAAAGCTTCTGAAGCTGCCTGCTTTGCAGCTGTATCAGCTCTCGCATTACCTTTTGAAATCTTATCCTGTTGCTTGGTATGAGCTACACATTTACAAATAGCTACTTTCTGAGGTAACTGAATAGATTCTAAAAGATCTAAAATAAACTGTGCATGATTGATCGGTTTGCCAGTAGATGTTATCATTCCTCAATTTTTCCACTGTTGTGCAAAAACATGTACAGTAGAAAAAGCATACTGGCTGTCAGTAAAAATGTTTACACATTTATCCTTTGCTAAGGTACATGCCCGTGTCAAGGTAATCAATTCTGCTGCCTGTGCAGATAAACTGTATGGTAAAGATTTCGCTTCTATAATGTCAGTATCAGAAACTACTGCATATCCTACTAGGTTCTGTCCTGCAGGACCTCTTTTGCACGAGCTGTCCACGTAGTATGTCACCTCGGCATCATCCAAGGGAACATCCATAAGATCTTTTCTAGGTAGTGTCTTTTGCTCAATCACCTGCAGGCAGCTGTGTGGTGTGCCATCTGCAGGGGTTGGGAGCAAGGTAGAAGGGTTCAAAGTGGTACAATGTTCAATTGTCATGTGAGGTTGGCTCAACAATATAGTCATACAGGAAAGATGCCTAGCAGGGGAAAGATATGCTACCTTCTCTTGCAGTAAAATAATCGCGACTGCATGAGGCACTCTCAATGTGAGAGGGTGGAACAACACTACTGAGGCCGAAGCCTGTACTGCTATTGCAGCTGCAACTACTGCTTGTACACAGTGAGGTAAAGACTGTGCCACTGGGTCCAGTTGTGATGAATAATAAGCAATAGGGTGTTGCTTGTCCCCATGTTGCTGTGTTAACACTGATGTCATATAACCTTGCTTACAATCTACAGTTTGGAAAAAACGTTTATGACAGTTTGGTAATCCCAAAACTAATGAGGATGTTATTAACTGTTTCAGTTTGCAGAAAGCAGATTCTGCTTCTGGTGTCCATTGTAACAAATCCTGTGCTGCCATAGGCTTTTTATAAATCAGGTTAATCAATGGTGCAGATTCCAAGGCATAGTTTGGAATCCAGCTCCGACAAAAATTAGTCGTACCCAGGAAGGACATCATTTCCTTCTTGGTAGTGGGTTTTGGAGCTTGCAAAATCGCTATTTTTCTGTCCTCATCTAATGTCCTACCTTCCTTGGATATTACATATCCTAGGTATTTAACTTGTTTTCTCCAAAGCTGCAGTTTATTTTTGTTTACTTTATGTCCTTCAGTGGCTAAAAATTGTAATAGCGCTATAGTATCCTCTTTACAATCTTGCTGGGTAGGGGACGCCAGCAGGATATCATCAACATAAAGCAAAATCTGACTACCTCTTGGTGGGGTAAATCCCGTCAAGTTGCTTGCCATTTCTTGTGAGAATATTGTTGGATTTTCACAATACCTCTGTGGTAGTCGCGTATATGTATACCTTTTCCCCTGAAATGTGAATGCAAACCAATGCTGGCTGTCAGGGTGTATCGGTATCGAAAAGAACGCATTGCTGATATCTACCACAGAAAAATATTTCTGTTGAAGTTTTAAATCATTCAACAGGGTGTGTAGGTCTGGCACCGTAGGTGCCCTTGGTATTACTGTGTCATTTACAGCTTGTAAGTCTTGGACTATACGCCACTCCCCATTCACTTTCTTAACAGGAAATAAGGGTGTGTTACATGGTGAATCAAGAGGTTCCACCAGCACCCCTTCCTTAAGCAAAGCTGCTATAATAGGTTTGATTCCTACCTCTGCATCTTTCCTTAAGGGATACTGTCTCTTTTGTGGTCTAAATGCTGACTTTGGCATAATAGTAACTGGTCCCGCTGTACGAATAAGTCCTACATCTGATTTTCCTGTTGACCAGAGAGTTTCTGGCATATTCTGTAAGGCATTCTCTTCCTCCTTCAATAGGAGTGCTAATCAGCTGTCCTTGCTAGACTGCAAGTGTACAGCTGGGCAGGTCTGAGTTATCCAATTCAACTTCTGCATTTGTATTCCCTGTTCTGATAGTTCTAACTCTGTCTGTTTCTCCCATCTTGTGACTTTTTCTCCCAAGTCTACCCATTTTACATTTTTGTCCTTAGTTAAGCTAGCATGTGGTAATCGATTAGATTTATAAAGTGCAAAGAACTCCTGGGGCAATGAACAGCTGACTACACTGTTCCCTTCTGTGTCCCAGTACAGATTACACAATAAATCTTAATGAATAGAAAGCTGTTCAGTCTTGCCACAGGTTAGCGTTGGGGTAAGGAAAAAATGAAATAATCTAATCAGAACAGTAGCAAACCCCAACGTGAGCAGGTGCCAAACTTCAAACGACAGAATCCAACGAAATGAATGTCCAACAGTAAGCGACTGATATCAATGCACTGTTTATTATTTAAGAAATTAGATAAGCGCTTTCGCCATACAGCTTCATCAGATCTATGACAATTATAATTTTTATGCTATGTTTAACAATAATGTTGCTTGAAGCTGATATTCCTTTAAATGCATTTACATGTTAATTATTTGATTGTTTCCCATCAACCCAACATATATATATGATAGTGTCTTTGAGTATAATTGTCATAGATCTGATGAAGCTGTATGGCGAAAGCGCTTATCTAATTTCTTAAATAATAAACAGTGCATTGATATCAGTCGCTTACTGTTGGACATTCATTTTGTTGGATTCTGTCGTTTGAAGTTTGGCACCTGCTCACGTTGGGGTTTGCTACTGTTCTGATTACACAATAAATCTGTTTGCATGGTTTCTAAACAATTCTTTCTTATATTCCTAATCAGGTCCTGGTGTATTACAATAATACAGAATACAGTGCAACAAGTGCTGTTTATCAATGTCAAGGGAGGGGAACTTGCTGATGGCTACATTCATCAACTCTTCGGTCACCGCCCCTGGACCAGTTGTAACCAAGTCCTGGCTGTACCAATAATACGTTTTACCCTCCGATTGCACTGCAAAGGTATCAATTTGTCGCTGTGCTTCCATACCCTGCATGGCTGGAACTACTGCTATACCAAATAGCTGCATAAGGTCTCTGCCCAAGAGGTTTACTGGGCATTTTGCAGAAACAACAATTTTGCTTTTCTGGGTCAATCCTGAAACAGGATCAGTTATCACAATATTATGGGAGAGGGGCTCCCGATACAGCTGTCCATTATCTGCTTTCACTAATATTTAATCAGGTGACTCTGAGTTCTCTGGCAGCTTGGAGGGATGTATCAGGGTCCGTGAGGCCCCTGAGCCACACAAAAATGTGACTTCCCTCCCTTCTACCAGGAGTGTGACTTCTGGTTTTGTGTCTGCTAAATAAAGCTCTAAGCTCAATAAAGCCAAATCCAATATTTCATTTTCTTCACTATACGTGAATTCTTGCACTTCCTCTATGTCTTCTGTCACATTCTCTACTCCCTCTATCACATACTCATTTGTCCTTTCTCTGCTATCCCCTTCTAGTGATTCCTGACTACCATATAGTCAGTCCTCACCCTCCTTATCCTCCGTGGTTGCCTTCTTGTTTTTCTTGCAATCCCTTGCCAAGTGTCCCTTTTTACCGCATTTAAAGCACTCACCCCTTTTCTTTCACCCTTCAAAGTCCTCTGATCGTTGATCAGATTGTTTGTTTCCCTGGGCATTTCTCTTGCCCTTTTTCCCGGACTGTACTACATAAACTTCTGCTCCATCTTTTACAGAAAATACTTGGGCTTTCTTTTTCTTTTTGCTATTAAAATGTCTTTCGGCATGCCTAGCATATTCAAGCAATGACTGTAATCTGCTTGTACGATGATCTACCATGTGTTTTGTAATAAAGCTGCTGATGGGTGCAATACTGCCTTTCAAAAATGCATTCTTTAACTGCTGCTCATATGGGGAATCATGTGTCTGGTCTTCAGGAACCTGCATTCCACAATGGTTATTAAAACATTCTAACAGTCTGGCATAATATCTGTCAACAGTCTCACCTTCTTGTTGGATGCATTGATTAATGCAAGTCCAGTCTGTCCTAGGCTTCCATTTCTCAGAGATTCAGTCTGTAAGACCTTTCACTCTGTTGTCTAACTCTGCGCTACTATGTGGGTGGGGCCTGAGCGCAATATCACGGGGATTCCAGTCGCCACTAATCATGTGCCAATCTGGTCCCACAATTTGTCTGACTACTTTTTCTACCTCTTCTCCGTTTAAATTATAACTCAGCCTCATTACTTGCAAATCTTCTAAGAATTTTCTAAAATTAACTTTTGGATGGGGAATTCCCTCAGTGGCTTTCCGGATGTCTTCCTGAGTCCAGGCTCTATACACTAGAATAGTTGAGTCCTGACCTTCTTGCCCTGCCTGAGGATTAGGCACTTCTATAAGTGGGCATATTTCTTCCTCACTCATATATCATGAATTTCTACCCAATTGATATAACTCAATGTCCCCTTTTGAGTTTCCTGCCCGTGTTCGAGACCTGGTCTCGACGGGATCTCTAACAAATGGTGTTGCTTTTGTAGTGTCTCTACTTACAGTGATAGCAGGATATCGCAGGGGTGGACTAACTTGTTCACTTGCCTCATATTCTGGTAAGGGAGGCGGAGGGGCTGATGCTATTACTAAGTTATTATCCTCTTTATCTAAAAACATTGCTTTTGAATTATTAATCTTTTGTTCCCTTCAGTTTACTTCCTCAATCCACCTGTGTGCCTGAGGAATTCCTAATTGACGTTGCTTCTTTACCCGACTTCTAGAATCGGTTTTAAGCTGTTTGACAAGTGAGGATTTCTCTAGTTTACCATCAAATTCATGTTTATTAACCCATTTTGAGTAATATTTAATATTATCAGCACGCTGTGACTGCATGTATTTCCCGTCTTCAGTTAACGGCGGATTTTGGGATCTTTTTGTACAATTATTACCCATTTTGTTCTACCCTTTTAATTGTTACATAACACCTTATTTTTACGTGGTACCACGGATATTTTTATAGTCTCTTCAGAATGACTGCCTACCTGCTCTCTTTCCCTGATCTATGACAAGACAGTAATCTTTCTGTCCCTGACTTATAAACAAAGTCTCTAACAGAACAAATACAAATCTAGTCCCTAATTTAAAACAGAAAAAGAAGGTAGATTCACCTTACCTGAGCCTTCATGATTGATCACCTGGTTCGTGTAAACCCGTCCTTCAGTCACAGATCAGAAAGTGGCTGGCCTCTTTTGTACGACAATTCAGTCGGAGGACTTTTCAAATAAGAAGAACCAATGTGGTTTCTTCCCCCATACGGTTTCAAGCCACCTGGCCTGTCTGATCCGAGGCGAAGTGAAGGTTTCCGGTCCGAAGGACCAATCTGTCAAAGGAAAAAACTTCAAAGACCAATACACGTAAGGTTCAGTTAAGGCACTTTAATTTACTTGCAGCAAGGAGACAAAAACATGCAAATACAAGGATTTGTCTAACTACTAACAGGAAGTATGTTCATTCTTATACTGTTTTACAAGACATGGCCTGCTAAGCTGACGTAATCAAACACAACTTTAAGCATTGTACTACAACAGGTGTTACTTCAGATTTTCTGCTGACATGACTAGATTTGTGAGAAACTTTTCAGAAAAACAACCTGGCCTTGGTGACTATTAATCCGTTTACAAGCGTCTATTGTACACTGTTACTTTTCAAGGTACTTTTCTAATACAGATACAAGCAAATGCTGATTGCAGTTCATATTTTCAAGCAGGCTTTGCCCTAATTATCTGTTACTTCTACAGCTGTGTATGTTCTCATGGCACAGCGGAACTTCTTGTCTGAGTTTCATATAAGCAGTATTGTTCTATTCATTATTTTCCTAACGCAAGCAGAAATCATTTGCTTCTCAGTAAATTTCCAAGGCACAAGCAAAATTTAGCTGACAATACAAGGTCAGAAAGCAACTGCAGTTTGTACAGATTTATGCAGTATTAAATAGAATAAATGTGTTAACTCTTTTAGGCTCTGAATGCACTAAGCATATTACTAATACACACATTAATACATATTTTTCTAACACATACACACTAGCAACATTCATCATTATACCATCAATTTCCAGCTTCATAAACATCACTCTATCTGACACTCTTTTCACCTCCAAAACACTTTCAGCATACTGTTCCTTCAGAATAACTCCTACGCCATTTCTCCTCCTATCCACACCATGATAAAACAATTTGAACCCACCTCCGATACACCTAGCCTTACTCCCCTTCCATCTGGTCTCTTGCACACACAATATACCAGCCTTCCTTCTGTCCATCATATCAGCTAGCTCTCTCCCTATACCAGTCATACTGCCAACATATAAGTATATATGTACATATATAAGCATGTATGTGTGTGTGTGTGTGTGTGTGTGTGTGTGTGTGTGTGTGTGTGTGTGTGTGTGTGTGTGTGTGTGTGTGTGTGTGTATATATATATATATATATATATATATATATATATATATATATATGGGTCTACTTTTTCTTATCGAAAGATCATTCTTTCGAAAAGAAAAAGTATGAGCCCAATTAAGCGAAAGTGCACTTAAA
>NC_056739.1:1926761792-1926786792 GCF_019279795.1 Protopterus annectens | reverse complement strand
TTTCATTTACACCTGGTTCAACCACTGAATTTAAAAATAATTGCAATTTCAGTTCACATAAATCAAGGCTAAGTTCCCACCATCCTCCTCTAATAGATTTCTGAACCACTTCAAATATTCCAAATCTAAATTTATTAAACCCAACACATACTACTGAATGTCTATATAAAGCAGTGTTTGCATTCTGCTGGGAAATTGCATAAACATGTTTGTAAATACATTTTTTAAACTGTCTTTCAGTCTTGCCAACATAATAATATTTACAAAAATCACATACAGCAAGATATACTGGACCTTTCATCAATCAATTCCCCTGTCTCAAAAATATAGGTCTGGGCATATTAAGAAGACTTACAGAAAATTCATCTAAAATGTATTTACACTGAGAGCAGCCCATTTCAAGAGGTTTTATTCTCTGCAAATTACGTTCAAACAAAAATTTGAAGTTCTTACCCATTTTGTACACAGATTTTGGTTCATTCCCCAAATTCTGTATCAACTCATTATTTGCCCTAAAAAGCATTCAGTTTTTTCCCATTATGTCCTTCACTTCTCTCAGACCATCATCATAGGGAATAACCATATTATCACTAAATTTTTGTAATGGGGATGTTGTCTTTAAGCCAACATGTGTTTTACCTGAACCTAATAAAGGCTTGAACCAAGAACCCCATGCATGGATTACCTCATTACTAACATTATAAATAAGGTTCCTAGGGTAACCTTTTTCCAAAAATTAACTAATAATGAAGAACATTTTTTTAAAAAGATCCCAATCAGAACACATTCTTGTGACTCTCAATAATTGACGTTTCAGTATATTTCTCCTAGTGTTATAAGGGTGCTGACTATTAAAGTTCAAAGAACTACTGGAAAACTTATTTTCCTAAAGATAATGGAACTGAATATTTTATTATCCATATCCTTACCTATCCTTACATCAAGGAAATCAATACTTGAACTAGAACTGTTGCCAATACATTTCAAAAAGGACTGAAGATTGTTCAAATATTCAACAAAAATATTTCTGGTGAAGGTGGATTTCTCTACAAAATAAAAATGTCACCCAGATAATGAAGGTATAACACCCATTTGTCTTTAAATTCTGTTGAAAAAACAAACTTCTGCTCCCAGGCATACATCACAAGGTTAGCATAGACAGGGGCACAACTGGCCCCATTGCTACACCTTTAACCTGTTTAAAATAACTTCCTTCAAAAGTGGAAAAATTGTTATCAAGAATCATTTCTATAACACTAACTGCAAAATTCATCATAGTGCTACTTAGTTCAGTTAGATCTAAAATTGCCTCCAAAAATAGGTCCAGTCCTTTCTTATGGGGGATAGAAATAAATAAATCCATCACATCCATAGTAGAGAAAAGATGCTCAGTTGAAAACAGCTCATTATTAAATCTAGACAAAAAATCTCAGGAATCTCATAGGATGCATTCCATTGAAAAGACTGTTGATTTAAAAAGTCTATCAATAAATACCCCCAAGGGGTATGTCATACTACCCTGGACTGCAATAATAATTCTATAAGGAGGATCATCTATATCCTTATGCACTTTTGGTATGCCAAAGGCTTGAGGGATGGTGGGATGCTCAGTTCTGAAAAAATTGTATAATTCCTCTGAAATTGTTCCTTGAAAAGGGGCATCCTCTAGAAAAAGCTGTACCTTTCGATGAGCAATCATAACCTCATTATATAAAACTTCTACCTATTTATCATTGTTGTAAAATAAATCAAACATTTTTGCACTGTAATTAAGGTTCCCAGATAATACCATTCCACCCTCTTTATCAGGTTTCATTACACGGATAGTGTCATCCAGCCTTATTTGCTTCAACAAATCAACTCCATGCTTATTCAAGTTAAAAAATATTTTTTTTATTAATTAAACATGAATGGGTCTCTTTTAAACATAAATTGTTATAAGGGGCAATACTCTTAACTTTAAAAAAATTACATCCATTGGTATCTTCTAAATTCCCTAATAATTCGTCATGAAACAGTAATTGTAAATTTAATTTCCTAGTATATAATTTGATTTCTGTCATTGTATCTACCAAATTAATTTTAGAATCAGTATAAATGTGAAGCTTTTATTGAAAAGAGAAAAATGTTTTTCATTAATATCCAAATATGTGTAGTTAAAAATCTTAATACTTGATAAGTTAAAACTTTCCCTTTATGGGAAACTATAATTTCCTCTCTTCTACCTTCACACTTATCCAACAGGTGTTCAGTTTCTGTCATTAATTCCTTTTTCTCCCCCATCGCTGTCCCTGGGAGTAGTGTTGAGTGCCCTGGGGAGCTGGGGTATACCGAAAAGAATTATAATTGTTGTTATTGCTTAATCTTTGCTTTTTCTGATTTTGTATTAGTAGTTTCATAGTATAGTACTAGGCTATCTGCCCTGGGGCATTTGTAAGCCTAGCCATAGTGATGTGGCTTTTGCCACCCCATGAAATGGTACAAAAATGACAGAATAAATCTAGAATACTGTGCCTGTGTCTAGTAGTGACACAGTGAAGGTCCCCTTATATAATAGAATTAGTTTACTGTGCCCCTGTCTAGCAGTGACACAGATGTGACCCCTGGGGTAAGCTTACGATCTCCCATCCACTCATCAAGATTTCTCTTGAAGAGAGTCAGTGAGGGGCTCTGCCTAATACGAACTGGGATCCTGTTCCAAAGCATGGGAAGCCTCTGGGTTATGAATCTATCCCTCCAGCATGTCCTATTCTCTCAGACCTTCTGAATGGAGAGTAATTCTGTTTGTAATCTTGTTTGTCATACTGGGTCTCTAATTCATAATTTTCATCTACCACATTAGGTCTCAGACTTTCTTCATTGTACCCATTTCCATCTCTCTCAGGTGTCCCAAGAGCAGTAATTTAAACCTTAGGCATTGGGTAGGCTGCATTCTTCCTATAGTCTTCATTATCTCTTTGTCTTTGTAACTTTTTCTTTTTTCGTTACATATTAAAACCTACTTGCCTTTCAATTTTGAAATACACATTATCATACCTATCCACACTGAATTCAAATAATAAATCCTTAGTAATCACCTTACTTAAATGAGTAGCATACTCTAAAAGTTCTTGGATATGATTATTGTTTAAATTTATATTAAACTGCACTAGTTCCAAACCCAAATGGTCAAACATAGCTATTAAATTAGACTTGTCATTATCTTTTAAATAAATACCTGTTGGAAATTTGTACAATTGTAAGCCCTTAGGCACTTGTCTACATTTTAAACACTCATTTAAGTATGAATTATCACAATGAAGGTTTTTTACCTTCATAAGTTTTTGCTCCAAGTCTGAAAGCTTTTTGTTAAAAGTCTTTGGTTGCTCTGCCTGCATGTTCAGCTGTTGAAAATTGTCAAAAAAAGAAATATCCTTTTGTATGCGCTCGTTAAAGTTTACTTTAGTGTTTAGGTGTTCCATACTTCAGCATCTTGTTTGTACTGTGTTACTGGTTGAAAGCAAACTTCCTGGCTCTGAAATGTCACTTTGGTTGCGTAAAGACATCACCGTCAGTTGGAAATTAGGTGGATTAATTCAAGAAAAGGATGCTGGGACTTGTAGTCTCTGCATCAAAGTGTTCATATTATTGTTCTGTTGTGCAAGAAGCAAATTAAGTTGAGTGAGTGAAGCTTCAGTAACAGGATAATTATTTCGCAAGTGTTCAGTACTATCCAATGCTGCCATTGTGTCACCTTGCCCATTACAGTCTGAACCATCCATAACTGAAAATACTGGTTCCACTGTGGCAGGAAATTCACAACCTGGAGCCATCTCTCAGTCACAGAAATTCACTGTTCAAAACACATAAAAAAATTGAAAAATTCCACCTTGACACAAAATTCTTACAAATTCCCAAGTTGGACATTGACTGAGGCTAACATCCAAAATGCAGATAAACGTAGAAGAATAGTCTCAAAGTATCACAGCAAACAAAAATTTATTAAGCTCTTTCGTCTTGGACAATTCCAAGACTTCATCAGAATGACATAACATAATTCACAGCTTAAATAGAGTACCTAAGTAATTAATCACATTGATAATTACTTAATCCTCTTTAAAAAACAAGTACTCAAGTAAAATAGTTAAGATATATTATAATATAAAACATACTTTTATGAGTAATCACAGGATATTTTGTACATTTTACCTAGTCGATGCTCTAAGTTTTAAAACAGGCAATATGGAAAGAGTTTCATTTACATAGCCTTGATTTATGTGAACTGAAATGGCAATTATTTTTAAATTCAGTGGTTGAACCAGGTGTAAATGAAACTCTTTCCATATTGCCTGTTTTAAAACTTAGAGCATTGACTAAATAAAATGTACAAAGACTAGCTTCTCCAGAGCATTTAAATTTACAAAGTCAAGAAATCTTTGGGCCTGTATGTTAGTGGTCATGTATGACTCCTAATTAATGGAGGGGTAGTTAAAATCACCCATGAATATGGTATTGATCTGAATGGTGAACGATTTGAGTCTATATTATGTCCATGAAAAATGAATTTGCTGAACTGCATCTACATGGAAAATTAAGTTCAGCAAGTTTGCTCTTGTGGGGGGCTGCACCTCCCCACCCCACCCCGACTAATTATATATACCAACTCCAAGATCACACTACAGTGAGGAAAGGGCAAATTTTCCGATCCTCACTATACTGTGATTTCACTATTATCAATTCACTGAACTGCATTTTTGATGTAGATGCAGTTCAGCAAATTAATTTTTCCATGGACATAATATAGACCTGAATGATTCCAGTAACTTTAGGTATGATATATATGTTTCCTGGTTGAGGGGGCTATAGATAGCAAGAGTATGGCAATGGCTTTTTCCCATGGTTAGTTGGTCATACAGTATCTCAAGCATATCATATTGTTTGACCAGCCTTGAGGTGTACTTATTCTTTATGTAGATAGATACACCTCTGCCTTTTGCTCTTTCATGTTCAGTTGGTGGTTGGAATGTATGAAAGGCATTATAGCCATGCACTGTGAGAGTGCTTTCTGTGGCTCTGAGCCATGTTACAGCAACTGCAGAGATGTCAGCATTCTCCAAGGTAAGGAGAGCTTCCAGGGAGTAATGTTTCTTGTTGAGGCACCTAGCATAGTGCAGTAAAACCTTTAGTAGCTTTTGTTATGCTGGAAAGTTTGTCTGTCTGGAAATGCCTAAAAAAGGTGCTATTGAGGTGAATAATGTTGCTGACAATATCCAAAAGCCTTGGGGTGACAGGTGAAGACCACCCCTGGGAAAGCAGTGTGGCCTGTCAACCATGTCCTTCTATGCTGACAAGTATTGGACCCCTTTGGAATGACACCAGTTGCTAAGCCAATTGTTAAAGTCAATCATTTTCTAATCGTATTATGAAATCATCCTTGGAGATGGTAGAATATTGCTCAATGCCAGGCTCATACCTGCTTGTGGTGCATATTCTGAGAGCTCAATCATGTTTTTCATTTAGTCCAAGGATCACACCCTCATTGGCTATGACTTAGGTACTCTATTTAAGCAGTGAATTATGTTATGTCATTCTGATGAAGTCTTGGAATTGTCCAGAATGAAAGAGCTTAATACATTTTTGTTTGCTGTGATACTTTGAGACTATTCTTCTACGTTTATCTGCATTTTGTATGACTGTGTGATCTGGTGAATCCTGGTCCCTGACAGGCAACTAACTGCAACCTTCCCCTTATCCAGTCTGGTATGAGGGACAGCAGTATGTCTCACAATGGAGTCTTTTATGATCAGAATATTGGGTTGTGGAGTGTTTTGTCTAATGGGCTTGGTAGTTGAGGCACAAAAAGATGCAGCTTTATGTGTTGTGATGGGAATTGCCTTGTTTGTGTACATGAAGAGTTTCTTTGGGCTGCACCTGAGAGGCCTTTGAAGTTTAGGTATGTTATATGTGAGCACCTCTGCATATGTGAGCCTATATGTGTGGTCCTTTGTAGGTGAGTGATATGTGTGAGTCACTGACGACCTGTTTTTTGCTTTTTATGTCTGTATGTGAGATTCTACCCTCCATTATCAATGTGTAGTTGCATTACTCGGATTCTGTATTTGTCTGTTCGAGAATTAAGTGGTTGTCAGTGTACATAAGTCAACTGTTACATTACCTAAGGATACCCATGTCCACCAAGTTGGATGCAGAAATAGCAGGAAAGTGTCCAACCATGGTTGCAGGTCCTAATGTGTATTTAAAAGGACAGGAGTGGAGAGTGTTTGTAACTGGATGAGGGAAGGGTGCTTACTTGGTGTAATCTGCAACTAACTTAACCAGCAATGCTGCTCAGTTCCAGTCAGATGCTCTCTGAGTAGCAGTAGTCCTGGGTGCTATAATAAGGTGACTAACACAGTAAAGTTTCACAGTATAATGAAAATAAGCCATGTTTCCAGATGTTTGCTTCTGTACATGGCACTGGCACATCTCTGTGCAAATGTGTTGAATTTATACCAGTTCTGGAAATACAGAAAAATGACTATTGAATTCTCTGGCCAATAAAATGACTACACCTAGAGCCCTTTTGTGTCCCTCTCAACTCAGATAGACCAAATAAACGCCTACTGTCACTAGATGAATACTCCCAGTCCTCCTAATGTAAAAACACAGTAAAAGAGAGTCTGGAGTGAAATGCTACCACAAAGTAAAAGATACAGATACAGCAGTGTTCTTTAAGCAGCTTATAAAAGTATGATTTTTCAATAAATATTACTTCGCTCTGTAGATGAGCCAAGAGCTATTCAATTCTGCAGAATATATAAAGGCACTAAAAACAAGGTAAACTGATTAATAAGCCCTCCAGCCAATAAAACAACTACAAGCAGGAATCTCTAGTGTGTTTCCCCAACATATACAGACCAGGCTACCACTCACTCTCTGGATAACCCACTGCCCTCTTGATGTAAAAGCATAAAAAGTGCTTGCTAAAGTGTAAAAATAAAGCATATCTCTCAACTGTCCAGATTTTCACAGAATGCCCAGAGTTTTGCCTCATATTATTGGACTGCTTCTCCTAAAATGTGTGGTTTTCTGGCAAATCAGTAGGATGATCTGAGGATTGACATCACTAAATAATGACATATATTTGTATTTCAGACGTCATATCCTTCAGAAAATGCATGTTAACACAATCCCTGTTATTCTAGTAACTTTCTAAGTTTATAAGAGCAATATTTAAAATCTGTCCATATTTCTGGGTGTTTGTTCCCCCATTATGTCAAGCTTTGTCCAGATTTTTTGCACTAAAAGGCTGAGAGGTATAAAATATACTACTGTATCCAACAGCAAGCTAGATAATGAATTCAAAGCAAATAAATCCGTAGAACAGACAATGAGAGGTAAACTGCACTTTTCTTTTTCAAAATAAGCACAAGGAAAGGCAAACAAATAATTCAAGGTATAAACAGCAATGCAGAAAGGGAGGGCCTTATAAAGCTCAATTTACAGAAAGGGTGGACAGCTTAAAATCACCAAGTTTAAAAAGCAGATCAAGGAATGGGAGGGTAGAAGAGAAAAATAACTACCATGGAGTCACCAACAGTGCTTAAAGTTTTTGCATGTCTTGAGTCTTATCAGAAAAGATGAAGACCCATAAATTCTCTGTGTGTGGGAAAGAATACAGATGAGTCTACAGACTGCAGTTATAACATGGTAAGCCTGTGTACCTCTGCCATACTGTACCTATTCAGTTATCTATGTCTAGTGGAATACAGCAAACAAACTGCAAAGATAAAATTTATAGGCAGTCTCTATAAATCTATTGCTCATATTCAGAGTAACTTCAACCTGCAATACATATATCCTGTACACATGAATGTAAGCAGTCTTACCTGTATGGTTTAGGGTCACCCACATGCGTGTTGCTTACAGATGCCTAATGCAGTAATATACTCATAAGAGAATTGCAATTACAAAAAGAAATGAAATAATATGCATCCCAAGTGCTAAGAAAGTCTTTCCTTTCTCCTTCAGTACAGAGGACTATTCTCCTGTATAGCCTTCTGAGATAGAAAAAGAAAAAAAATCATTGTTACTTGCCTGCAATGCATGCAGTTATTAGGTAGCCAACCAATCTCTGTGTAGACTATAGAGATACTTAAAATGTACCTCAGGTGCTCTTTCTCTGGCCTGTTCTTCCCATTGCATAAGAAAGTCAAGATGGCACCTCCTCAGATTATTCTGGTGGTCCCTGCATTTCTCACCATAGCAGGGTATGCCAGTGACATCATAAACTGCTCTGGCAAGACTGACTTAGATATCTTCTTTAAACTGGAAATCCTCATATGTGTCCCCAGTCATGTGATCCAGGGTATTACTGCATTCATTAACTTCAGAGCTAACAACTCTTGTCACAGTATGCATATGTCTCTGAACTGCTGTGCCACATTGTTTACTCATTTTCATCCACACACCCCCAGATTCAAAAAGCTATGCACAGCATGCAGAAATAGTGCAGGAGCTGCTGGAGGCAATATGGCCACAGTGCAATCCAGGAATAAGCTCCAGGGACGTGCACGAGCGCTCCTCCACTATTCCTGCATGGACACAGCTCCTGTATGCAAATTACCCCATTTGCAGGTGAAAACCATGCAAATGAGGTGAATTTGTGATCCAGGAAGCTGGCAGCCGGCCGTGCAGGACTAGTGTAGTCTGCAGTCTTTTAGTAACTGAGTACATTTCTGCAAACTACAAAACGGAGCCACAATAGCTCCAAATAAAGGGTGGACATTATGTTGAAAGCATGCCAATGGCCAAATATATTGCCATTGATATGGAAAACAGTTGCAAAAATAAAAAAGATAACTTTCATGTTTGGGGGGCTGCTTTAGACCGTTTAAGCATAGGGCAGCGACGCACAAATGAGATCGGCCCGAAAATAAAAAAACTTCAAAAAAAAGCATTGTATCCAAAATCACAATTTTGCCATACTCAATGGCAGGCAGAAGACAACATGGCCAGTGAATAGTGGCTGCTAAGGGGGGAAGGTTCAATGTCAGACTTGTAACTAGGCATTAGCAGGCAATCCTATGCAAATGAGGGGAATGATACTGAATCCCAGATTCTCCCTCATGGCTAGCCTGCACCCAACCGTGTCGGTGCAGGAAGACTATGGTGCAAGCATAAGAGCAAGCTGACATCATAGAGGGGTGTGTCAGGCATACTGTAAGCATATTGGAGCCCTGTGGCTTGGGTTTGCCCTGAGCTTAGCAGAGCTAAGCAAGGGGGTGTGTGTGAGGCTGCCTAGCACTCTTTACATTGCCTAAGTGGGTGTGCATGCCGTGCACCGGGTTTTAAAGGGAAAAAAAAGTAAACTAGGAAATAGCAGCTCTGCGCACATCTGAGCACTGTGTTTGCACAGCATGCCCCTGGGCTTAAACAGGAAGGCAATGGGAAGGGAAAACAGCAGTTGGAAGGTAGTCAAGGAGAACTAGCATAGCTAGCAGGTGAAATGTGTCAGAATCAGCCAATTACACAGGCAGCAGACAAGCTCAGCCCAGCACACCACTATAAACTATGCAAACACCTTTCCCTCTGGTTTTTCCCAGTGTACAGAAGCGAGGAAATTTTACCAAGCAAAAGCAACAAAATAACAGGGGCTGCAACAGCCATCATAAATCAACCTGTGGAAGAGGCTGAGGGTGGTGAGGATGAGAATACTGTCAACCAACCCACAGTGAGGAGAAGGAGAAGAGTGTACAGACCCAGGGTAACCTACCAGGAGCTACATGAGCTAGAGGTAGTGGAGCGCTATAGGGTTGGCAGGGACCTCCTACAGCAACTTGTTGAGCTGTCCCAATCACACCTCATACACAAAACCAACGGATAGGAACTCATCCCAGTGGATACCAAGGCATGTGTAGGCCTAAGAATACTAGCCACAGGTACCTTCCAAACACCAAATGGGGATATCATGGAGATCTCACAGGCATCAGCATCCAAGGTGCTCCACCAGTTCCTGGATGCCATGTCAGCACATGCCGGTGAGCACGTATATTTCCACAACACCCATGAGGCATTGGCCAGCAGTATGTGTCTCTTCCACCAAATAGCAGAATACCCTGACATAGTGGTGCTATAGACTGCACGCACATATGCATCAAAACACCACCCGGTGAGCAAGGTAGGGTCTACATCAACTGCAAGGGCTTCCCCCTCCGACTAACAGGTTGTGCGTGATGCCCAGGGCATTATAATGACTGTGTGTGCTGGCGGCCCTAGAAGCTATCTCAACTCTCACATCTGGCATCTGACACAGCTGTACCAGTGATTTGCCAAAGGGGACACCCCTTATGGTCACCTAGTGTGGGATGCTGGTTACACACTGGATCCGTGGCTGATGACACCCATCAGAAATGCACACACACCCGAACAAGAACTCCATAATGAAGCACATGCACAGACCAGAATCATAACAGAGCATGTGTTTGGGATGCTCAAGTCATGGTTCTGGTGCCTGGACACATCCGGTGGAGCCTTGCAGCACTCACCAGCTACATTTGCCCAAATTGTCATCATATGTGCCATGCTACACAATATGATCCTGTGGAAACAGCTGCAGCAGAAACAGCCCCCCACCACTGCCAAGGCCTGCACAGGCATAGAGTGACTCGGAGGAGGAACAACCTGAGCCTGCCCCAGTAGGCAGAAGGAGGCATGCCCAGTATGCCCAGGTCTTGGCAAAGAGGCAATGCATAGCACATACACTGACATGGTAGGGGCCCAGGGAATGACAGCTCTCTCTGACTCGCACATACAGTAAAAGGGATGCCAAACATGACACTACCTGTGCTTAACCATGTATAGGGAGTGTACTATGTGCATCCAACATAGTCATCCCTCCAGCACCATCCTCAATACTGGCACAGCCACAGGGTAAGTCACTCTTCCTACCAATTGCCGAATGGAGTAGTATGTGTTGTTACTTGTATCTATGGTATGGGTGTGAGCATGTAAGGGAATCGGGTGGCTGAATGGGATGCCAGCCAATAGTAGATACCTATAGTGGCAGCATGAGATATGTAACAAATACTGGTGTCACCATAGTAGCCAGTGCTGGACAAGGTGACAAAACTTACTGCAGGAAATGTGCTGGGCCACATGTGTATCCATAGGACACACACATGCCAGTCAGGGAGGCTCACATATCCAACAACAGTCACAGCTAGCAGGACAGATGTAGACAAACAGAAACAAATGCTTTGCTAAGGCCTCTGATTGATGGCTATGGAGAACCCCCCCCCCGACCTACACAGACAGACTACAACAGGTCAGGCAGTGGGATATTAGTTCTGAAGGGTTAGAAGTCAGAAACTGAAATGTAGGTCAATCAAAGCTAAGACCTATAGTACACTGATATGCCACTAGTCAGCATGATAGGTTAGAATACAGAATGAAATGGAGTACCTGAAATACCAGTACAGTCATAGCAAGTGTGTACAAGAGTCAGGTGTGCCCCCCAATCCTATGTAGAAATGTAGTAACAGTCAGGTGTGCCCTCCCCCAATCCTATGTAGAAACATAGTAACAGTCAGGTGTGCCCCCCAATCCTATGTAGAAATGTAGTAACAATCAGGTGTGCCCCCCAATCCTATGTAGAAATGTGGTAACAGTTACGTATGCCCCCCCAATCCTATGTATAAATGTAGTGGCATGCATGTGTAGGTATAATAACAGTGGAGCACAGATTATCTGAGCTGGCCAAGGTAGCAGGATAGATTGTAGCATGTGTACAATATGCAGGTCTGTGTGTGTTAGGTTGGTGTGTGTCGTATATTGTGTGAGAGTGGTCAGTATGTATGCATGGTGAGGTTTGTCCTGGTGGCCATTGCCCAGTACTGCTGATGACATGGCCAAGTTCTCACAACTGCAGTGCCAAACACAATGCTTCCCAACAAAACACATTTCAGCAGTAAGCCATAGTAAATGTTTGGAAGTAATATGTGTCACAATCTGAAAGATGGACATGGAATGTGGGCCCAGACATACAAGCAGTACACAGGGGGAAGTACCCCAGACAGACAGTGTATAATATGTAACTGTCAAATGGACACACCCTTGGAATTGTGCATACAGGTTTGCAGCACATTATTTGGGCTTGTAGTGGGGAATACCAATGTCATCTGGCCATACACTGGCATACCACAAAGGTCATAGGAATGAACTATTGAGAAACAGCTGATGTCCATGCACAAGCCAGCATAAGTGGAATGCCTCATGCATATCTGTGAGTCAGATGCAAGTAGTGTCCATAGCACACATGCACCCAGCTCACCCCACCACCACCCACAGGTACCTCTCTGGTCTTATCCCTGCTGTTGGGAATGAGTACAATATGACCCCCGCCTCTGTATGGCAATAGTGAAAGAATGCAGCATGCAGAACAGATGTCCCATGCAGGTGTGTCCCTAGCTGTAAGCAGCACCCTGCCAGCATTCACACCACTGGATCAATAATGACAGAAAGTTTTGGCATGAACACCTTGCACACCTACCCTGTTATCCCAGGGGAATATAGTGTATTGCAGTCTGGGACTGTAGGAGTGACAGAATGCAACGGCCTGCTACAGCTGACCTGCATCACTACCAAATGGCCTACAGTCCTCTGTCAAAGGCCTGTGTTTCACCCATACTTCCAATGTATGTTACGTCATGGACTCCCAAATAACAACATAACACAGTCCACAGAACCTAAATGCAAGGCCATGTGGACAAATCACAGTAACATGCCCACCATGTCCTACTGCATGAACTGTGGATCAACATAAAATTACTGCTGGGATGAGCTGATAATTATAGGGAACATATCAGATAATATTTGCATAATGTATGGAAGAGGATAGAATAATAGAGGGAGGATGGGCGCATGGGCAGCATGGAGTGTGTGAAGTCCTAAACTCAGCCGTGTGCACATACTATCCCAGGCTGCAAACACAAGAATGGGTGGCTACAAACCTGCTCATAAACCACAATGTGAAGGGGTAATGTCCAGAATTATGACCCCTGCCAATGGGTAACCTCTGTGAATCTCTACAGCTGTGAGGTATGGCCACAGCAGGATATGGCCATACTGTCATGTAGATGGATGTACAAGCATGGGATCCTCTGCCACCACTGTACCAAGGGGCTGAACCATTTACACAGACCCAGCAGCAAGAGTCTGCAGCTTCCTCTCCAGAATGGCATGATTGTGCAAGAATATGTAGGCTGCTGACCACAATACTGGACACAGCTGCATTCACACTGTGTTCCCCAGGACATCACTGCAAGAAAATATGTATACTTGACAGTACTTGATGACATAAAACATCACAGTGTAAAACAGTACATATGTCTGAATATCTCTGCTAACACCAGGACCATGTAGCAGAAGCAGCACAGACACAATTACCTACAGTAACCCACTATCCTTTGCCCATTTTGACCCCATATTGTCAACCGATCTACAGATATCCCACAGAAACAGTTTGCTAGCTGTAGATGTAGAACACAAAAGTCTGCACTGGAGTACAATCTACCTGGAATGGATTCACACATTCAATATAGAAGGTCATACTGGGCATGCTCCCATGCTTAGAGAAATGAAGGCCATATCAGACAACAAAATACTGAAAGGTCATACTGGGCATGCTCACACACTTACAGAAATGAAGCCCATGTCTGGCAACAACAGTGGACCATACATATCTGACAGTCGCAGATGTTAGTGCATACACTCCTCAGTACAAATCAGTCATGCTTTACACATACATTGGATAGGCATACACACATATATCCAAGGACAACACATGATAATAGGACAAAAATACACATACAGAGATGTGTGGAAGAGAGTGACAGTGGCAAAGACCCCCCCATCATGAGGCCTGTCCCACCCAGCACATATCCAATTGGCTAAAGCCACATGATGTGCAAATGTCAATCACCGTAGACATTTGCCTCTGGTATCCCTCAACACTATAGTGTCTGTGGTGCTTGTGCTAATTGTGTAACATGACTGTACAAGTCGGTAGTCATCCAGCAGTTGTATACACGTACCTGTGGAATATAAACCTGTGTGTGCCTGAGTGTTGTATGTCTGCCTCTAGATTAATGGGTTATGGCCTATACACACACACACTGCACTCCCCATTGCCCTACTATGGCAAGCCTGCTGATGTCTTTACCTTGAAATACCCCTTTGGGGAAGTAGTAGTCCAGTAATCACCACGGTTCATCCTATAACTGTGTAATGCTGTAGTGTGATGTACTAGCTAGGTATGAGTTCTAATCCCAGATATGGCACCTGTGTGTGTGCTTTTGTCTGTGTAGGGATCTATGCTTTTTAGGCCAGTCACACCCACTACAGTTTCAAATGCCTTACTTTGGCAGGGTTGCTGATGTCATTCACTTTGAAATACACTAAATTAGCCCAGTAATCTCTGTGGTGTGTCCTGTAACTGCGTAATGCTGTAGTGTGATAAACTAGTTAGGTAGGACTACTATTCTCAGACATGGCAAGTGTGGATTTTTGTGTCTGTATAGGGAGCAATGCTTTTGAGGCCATTCACATTCACTACAACCTCCATTGCCCTTCTTTGGCAAGCCTGCTGGTGTCATTCATTTTGAAATACACCTTTGGGGAACAAGTAGCTCAGTAATCTCTGTGGCGGGTCCTATAACTGCGTAATGCTGTAGTGTGATAAACTAGTTAGGTAGGACTACTATTCCCAGACATGACAAGTGTGGATGTTTTCCTGTGTAGGGAGCAATGCTTTTGAGGCCATTCACAGTCATTACAACCTCCATTGCCCTGCTTTGGCAAGCCTGCTGATGTTATTCACTTTGAAATACACCTTTGGGGAAGGCATACCCAATAATTTCTGTGGCACATCCTATAACTGTGTAATGTTGTAGTGTGATATACTAGTTAGGTAGGAGTTCTATTCTCAGACATGGCCACTGTGAAACTTGGTGTGTGTGTGTGTGTGTGTGTGTGTGTGTGTGTGTGTGTGTGTGTGTGTGTGTGTGTGTGTGTGTGTGTGTGTGTGTGTGTGTGTGTGTGTGTGTGTGCAGGAATCAATTTTTTGGCCATCCACAGTCACTATGCATACCTAAAAATGGAGAACATCAATAACTGTGCAGTAGCAGAGACCTGAACCAAGCATCCAGAGAGCACCCCTGCAATACCAGGAACAGATCTCACCACACCTGTTGGCCACCAAACCAGGACCAAAACAATAAAGGTGGAGGAGTGTCCATATTCACACCAACAGGCTACTTGCCCAACAGAATATATCTGAAATACCTCCAGTGCAACCAACAGTAGTTTAGACTGCATTCCAAATTGTATAGCTTGCTACAGATCCCCCACCATGCCTCATGATACCCACTACAGCTTTTGAAACATACTGTGAAATATTATGATACAAGCAAACACCATAATACTGGGTGTCTTACACTACCCTGCCATTAACTGGGAAAACTACTTGTGTACCAACATGTGTGCCAAACAGTTCTTGGAAGTCATAATTCCCAATGCCCTGGATCAAGTAACCCATACTACAACCAGGGGCTCAAATTTCCAAGACCTGGTCATTACCAACATGGGAAATCAATGCTCCACACCTATGGTCACCCTATCAGTAGTCAGATCTGCCCATGAGCTAATCACCCATAACATCAACATCCCTCCCCAACACCCCAGTAAGGAAACCTCCATAACACACATTGCCAAAGCCAATGTCATGCTACACATGTCAGATGTGATTAATGTCATGACACCCATGCAGATGGGAACTGAAAGGATAACTGCTGAATCATACATGAAGGCACTGTGCGAGCACATCTACTTGTGCATGAATTGTGCCATCCAATATTGAACCAAGACGCTCCCCACCAAGAAAAGGAAGCCAGTGTGGTGGCCCCCTGCAATAAACATACTGTACAAGAAAAGGAGGAAACTGTTGCAGAAATGGGGGAATTTCCGGGATGCAAAATACTCCCTTACCAGCTACAGTAAAAGGAAGAGATCCTCATAATAGCCACCAAAGCTAGTTATGAACATAATATAGCCAAAGATGCCAAAGATAACTGCAAGCCGTTCCATAACTATGTGAGGAATCTAAATGGCAATGCTCAGAACTGCTGTGAGCTACAACAGGATGGTATTAAATATACTGCACTCCCCTCCCAACCCCCAAAGGGCCCATCTCAACACGGATATATTGTCATATTCTGGTAATAATGGCCACATAGGTAAGAAACACACTCTCCAGAGCTATGACAACAGCAACCATGGGACCCGGGCTGTGTACTACATATGCTACAAACTGAACTGGCACCTCACCTACGTGCCATGTCGAATCATAGTCACACCTCAGGCTTCGTGCCCACTGTATGGCGGACAGCTACAGTTATCCCAGTCCACAAGGGGGATCCACCTTGGATCCTGGGAACTACAGCCCCAGCAGTATGACGTGCCTGATCTGCAAGGCCATGGAATGTATTATCATGGAAATTAAAACAAAGGGATTGGCAACCAGCAAACAATGGACCTTAACCAGGTTGTGTTTGTGAAGAGCCAATCATGTCACCTCAGCCTGAATGACAACTGTGAATCCATCTCCAGAGCTGTGGGCGAGGGTAAGGTGGTTCACACAGCCTATCTGGACCTCACAAAGGCCTTCGACACCCTCCCACAGTCTGGAATCATAGATAAATGTATCAAGCTGGCCATTAATCCCTATGTCACCTGACGGGCTGCCAACTGCTGTACTAACAGAACCCACACTGTAAATGTAGGTGACACCAACCTGAGTCACAGACAAGTGACAGTTAAAGTACCTTAGAGTCCGGTCCTAGCACTGCCCTTGTTTGGCATCTACTGCTCTGACGTACAGTCCAACAGTAAGGGACACCGGCAAACAAAGGTTGCAGATGACTGCACACTGAGAGCCAATATTGAATCCCCACATGATGTGGATATTCTATAGAAGGGCCTTATAGAAAGACATGCTCGGTGTCTGAGCCATGGCCTCAAGATCAATGCCAAGAAATATATAGTTATCCCCACTGGGAAGGGACATGTACCTGTGAAGTACCACATAGGTGGCAGTACACTAAACACCTAAAGTGTGATAACAGACTTAGGGACACAGGTGGACAGTGGCCTCACCTTTGATAACCACATCACCACAACAGTCAGGAAACCCACCTATGTGGCACACCTCCCACTAAGGGCTTTACATCCAGGAAAAAGAGGCCATTGTCCCACTGTAGTCATCTCTCAGTAAACCCAGTACAGACTACAATGGCCTGTTATGTATGTACCTCACAAGACATCTGCAACAAGTAGAGAGGCTGCAGACATACCTCACAAAATGACGACAGGCCTAAACCAGATGACCTCTGCTGACCGTCTGAAAATCATCCAGCTATACTCTGACACATATTGTGTTCTCAAAGGTGATCTCTGCTTAACATACCATGCCATGTCAAAACCCACAGCTGTTGGACATGCTACACTTAGAGAATTCCAAACTCTCACACACATATGCTCCAGGGATCCAAGTCCTGTTATCACAATGAACAATACATGCAGGAGGGATGTGTTCTTGACCCAGAGACTCCCCAGACTCTGGAATAGACTGCCCATACATGTCAAGCAGAGTGCCTCTTTGGCCCTCTTCAAAAGGAACCTGAACAATTGGATGGGAGATAGGAAATTTACCCTGGAGATCATGTCAGCTGCCTTGCTAGGCAGGGTGCAGGGAAGTAAATATTGTGAGAAGTCATAGCCAGAGAATTGTCATGTCTAAGCATGTATAGGCCCTAGACCCTATGAACCTATGAACTACACTTTTCATTGCCCAACCTTGGCAAGTTGCTGATGTCATTCACTTTGAAATTCACCTTTGGGGAGGAAGTAGCCCAGCAATCTCTGTGGTGTGTCCTATAACTGTGTAATGCTGTCATGTGATATACTAGTTAGGTAGGAGTTCTATTCCCAGGCATGGCAAGTGTGTTTGTTTGTCTGTGTAGGGAACAATGCTTTTGAGGCCATTCACAGTTGCTACAACCAACCTCCATTGCCCTTATTTGGCAAGCCTGCTGATGTCATTCACTTTGAAATACACTTTTGGGGAAGGAATAGCCCAGTAATCTCCATGGCATGTCCTAGAAATGTGTAATGCTGTAGTGTGATATACTAGTTAGGCAAGAGTTCTATTCCCAGAAATGGCACGTGTGGATGTTTGTGTGTGTGTGTGTTTTTTTGCCTGTGTATGCAGCAATGCTTTTGAGGCCATTCATAGTCACTACAACCTCCATTGCCCTTCTTTGGCAAGCCTGCTGATGTCATTCACTTTGCAATATACCTTTGGGGAAGACATAGTCCAGTAATCTCCATGGTGCGTGCTACAACTGCATAATGCTGCAGTGTGATAAACTAGTTAGGTAGGAGTTCCAATCCCAGACTTGGTGTGTGTGTGTGTGTGTGTGTGTGTGTGTGTGTGTGTGTGTGTGTGTGTGTGTGTGTTTGTGATTCATATCCTGTGTGGAGGTGGCTGTGAGTGTGTAACAACTGGACTCATTGTGGAGTGGATTATGCAAATTTCTTATATGGTGGGCCAATTATATGTCACAATGTCCACCTTACAAGGATAACAGATGTCAAACAGCAGAGAGGCTGGGGTAGACAATCCATACCCCTACATGTGACATCAAGGACTGGCGAACAATTTAGGCAACCCTTCTATTACCCAGAGAACACTCTCAACCCACGTCTCATACACAAACACACTCGGCTAGTCAGCAACCACTATGTTGGTAGTTCCCTGAATATTGCCCACATATAATAACCATGGTGTGATTGCAGCAGACTACAGAGGGCATGGCACCCTCTCCCATCCCTACAATAGGCACATAATTGCATATAGTGCTCCTTCACTATGTTCCCCACTGGACGCCTGCAACAACTACAGTGCCAGCAAATGTAACCCACAAAGGACATACCATGCCTTATACACATGCATTGTATGGACAGATGCCACTGACACCAGGGAATACCTGTATCATGCAGTCAATGTAGGTGCAGGGTCAACCTGGTGTCCATTGCCAGTTCTCACCACATAAGGCCAGGAATGGCACATCTGATGATAATCTGTCTACACAACATGCCCCAGACATCCCAGGCACACTTCCACATGTCATAGAACATGCATATGGGATGTGTGCACATCCCAAACACAGCCCATGTCATGGACTATAGAACACATACATGGCAAGCATTGCACAGCAACTGACCACCCACAATAGTAACCCAGATGACTGGATGGTGAATACAATACCCATCTCTGTGGGCCAATCCAGACACTACGTCCCTGAGCCACACTGCAGACCATTTCATGTGGCCTGATGCCAAAGTATACCCTTTACCTAGCCTTGCACAGCCTTCTGTCACAGTCAACCACTACACACCTGTGAAGCAATGCACCCATGCATGTCAGTACTGACAATCTGTATCTGTGTGCATGTGGAGTATAATGATTTGGATGCCATTCACACTCACTACACCTCCCACTGGCCTACTGAAGTATGCCTTCTCATGTCAAACATCTTGACATACCCATTCCCATATATCATCCTGATAACCCCTGTGGTGCATGTGATACCTGCATATTCCTGTATTGAGGCAAACTAGCTAGTTAGGAAGTCTAATCCTGACCCTGCCAACTGTGATAATGTGCGTGAGTCCCTCAGAGAGTGTGGCTGTGTCGACCTTGACACCTGTCCATGTGGACAGGCACATGTACTACACCTACCTTATCCCTCCTTTATCACTGTTGCAGATGTCAGTCAACATTGAATATACCTTTGGACAGCTCCTCAATATGTAAACTCTGTAGCGCATGCAATAACTGCATAGACATGTGATAGCAGTACATAGGCAGGGGTTATTCACATAAGGTCCCCATCCTGCATCACACTTTGAAACGTACACTCATTAATACCAATCATTAATGTTTCATTCCTCTAATTGCCTAGACAAGTGATCACAACACATGACCCGTTACTTCATTACCTCTCTGACTTGATTGGAGTAGGTTTTACAAGGGCTCACTGCTGTCATTCAGTGTTCACCCTGCGTATGTCTGGAAATTGTGAGCATGGCCCCCATATGTTAGGGGCTACTACGGTCACTGAATAATGCCATGCACTTGAGTGTCATATGTAACTATTGTTCAGTAGATACAAGATCCATTGCTCAATCAACTTACTATGTGGACAACAGTAATATTTGGATACACTCCCTGGTGTTGTCTAGTAATTCCCTAATGCATCTGTCATGCTGCATATATGGGTAGTCTTTCACCTTTCTGCTTATTGGAATTTTAACAGTATACCTGATGTCTAGTTTCCCACCAAATGCATGTTCCATGCTACAGACCTTATTATACTATCAGCTGTCCTGAGATTACATATCAGACAAGTATTCCTGGTGTATCATGTGTCAGTCCATGTCCATGTACGGAACAATTCCAAAGGGAAGTACTGATGTATGAAAAACCCCACAATCACACATGTACATGCATGGACACCCACACAAACACACACACACACACACACACACACACACACACACACACACACACACACACACACACACACACACACACACACACATCCTACATGCATCAATCCCCCTCCACTCCACCAGATTGCACTTACAGACAAAATAACCTCCTACCCACCCCACACACACACACTTACAGGTGAGGTTGCACAAAGATAGTATGCACAGACATCCTATTAATGATCTGTCAACATGCATAGCATATGGTACTCAACAGCATGCAGTGCAGCTATACTCAATCCATGCTAGCAACAGTATACATGCATGTGATGCATGGGCTGTGTTAGTAGGTGATGCTCCTTCTCCTGGAAAATACTGCATCCATGTACACAGTATTGCTGTCTACCTGCTCTGCACCCTGCCATGTACTGTGCACCATACCTCACAAGTGTACATATCATTGCTGAATGTGTATTACTGTGTCAGTTAGATCTGCTCTAATGCTCACAGCCCTTTATGTGTTTGTCCAACACATACCTGGGATGATATGTGGATAGATGTAATTTGTGAATGCCTAATGTCTGATTTATAGATGTCATCATCAGCGGTGCATGTATGACCAATATGATACTATTACACTGACAACCGTCAAAACTTACCATGGCTATGGGAAATGTACACACCCTTATTATTATGACACCTTCTTCCTTGATATGCCATGGGACCACATTACTGCATATGTTAACATTACATGAGCCTGATGTGTGACATATGTCCTGTACAATCAAATGCGGTGTCTAACAAATGTGTTAGTTGTGCTAATGCTGATTTAGATGCATACACTTTGTGGGTGCATATGTGTGCATGGCCTTATCATGACGGTTTGTTGCATCTACTGTATTTGTACTACAGCAATCACTATTCCTGGCAGGGTATACTCACATAGGCCATCTGCATTTGCCAGTATATGGTCATCTGCCTTACACATGTCCCCCAACTCTGCATGATTGCAAGGTCAACTCATATGCACATCTCTTGGAGTTCACACACTGCCATCACTATTGCTGTGGAGTCAGGGTTATGTCTGCCACAGTTCCTGATCCTGACTGTGCGCAGATACAGCCATTCATAGCATCCTTTGGATCCCTGCTGCAGTGCACTGGTGTGTCATGATGACACCCCCCCTTCCTACCTTCAGCCTTTTTGCAAATGTTTGACAACTATGGCCTACACATGTGTCAGTCTGCAGTGTCCCAAACACTGAACATCATGTGTAACATCCTAGTCCCAGCTAATTAGCTAATGAATGGCAAACATACAGGTGTACACTGGCACCGGCACTGTACAGATGGGGATGGTGGGCCTAAGGTGGGGTGAGACATTGGTTGTGCAGCACATGTATCTTACATGATACTGTCTGTAGGTTTCCAACATGGTCATGGTACACTAGTGCACATTGCAATGCATGGCTTTTGGGGACCTCTTCTGTTATGCATACACTACCTGTAGAGAGGCCTGGCTGATGTTTCCTGTGGTACAACTGTCACATCTGATTACCCTAACCCATAGACCACATGATTGCAGAGTCCAGGCAATTGTTGACACGTGTACTGCACAGCCAGTACTTGCTAGACATTCCTGCAACCCCCTCAGTGTTGTAGCATGTTACTAGGCAGCCCGCATGACCAGTTTGCTACATGTGGCATCATCTGTCTTGGCCATCTGTTTATTTCCTACATCATTCCTGTCCCATACATCCTTGCCAAATAATGACTGTCTGCACTGTTTGCCATGGTATATGCAATGGTGAGGTATGGCTATATGTCCAGCTCATGGGTGCTACCTGTTGGGTATGGGGCCCACGCCGTGTCATGTAAGATGTGTGCAAGCCACGTCTGCCTCTGTTGCAGGTAAGTGTGCACATTTGATGGCCAAATGTCTTGGACAGCAAACCAATACTTGGTGTGACATTGGGGATGTGTACTTGCTGGAAGGTGCATTTCCATGACAAATGCATGCAGTCAGTAACTCAACAGCTGCTTCCATTATAGTTTATCTGGAGTGTGTGCACACATATGCTTCCAGTGTTTGTGAAGGTATGTATTTCCCATATTTTCTACCCTAAACTAAGATTACATATTACACACTCATTGCTCATGTTGGGACCACATTGCAGGTTTTAAGGGTTGTGGATTGCAGTATTATGATATGCCGTAGTATAGATCTGTAATAGTTACAGTTGTAGTAATAGTATATACACTGTTGTAGCACTGTATAAGGGTGATGTTTCACACATGTCCCTACTGTGGGTAATTTCTCCCACCATTATGTTCATTTCTGTGGACACATTTTGCCATGACTGGATGCTAATTGTATTACAGGAGTCTGACATACCATTCAGATACACCATCATGGTCACCACAGTGATGCAGTGCAGTTAACAGCAACAATACGTGAACATGTACGGCATGCATTATGGGTAGGTGTGTTAAATCTATGCATGGAATATACCATAGCCATAACATGACCAGTGTATTGGCAAGCCTGAACAAAAAACATACTCACCAGCTACAGGCTGTGCCTTGGAGATATACCAGGGGGACCTGCATAGGTGTGTGAGAGATGTGATGTCTGTAGCCACAGCTGTGGCATTGGTACAAAGTGGGTGCAGCATTACAGTACATCAACAATACAAGTCCACAGTACTACAACTTATGCACATTTGTTTATTACTACTACACAGCAACAGACTATATATATATATATATATATATATATATATATATATATATATATATATATATATATATGTCATCTCACATATGTATGATCTACCTGTACAGAAGCAGATGGATATGCAACAGTGTTCTACTGATGTGCCCTGTGGCCTTACCTGCATGCTCCTCTGCCGGTGTGTGGGTAGCACCCACCTCCACTATACTCTCTGCCAGTTGTGTGTGCGGAAGGGTAGGTGCCACAAAGCTGGCAAGGAGCTCCTCAAAACATGTTAGGGGGATAGATGGCATGCCCCCCTATTACGAGGTGATCCCCCTGGACTGCAACAGCATGATGATGGGCATTGCGAAGTAGGTCACTGCAATGATGCTGGACCTGCTCATAATTGCAGTTATGCAGGCCAACATCATTTACCCTGTGGACAAGATCGTTCTACAGGGTGATCTACTCCTGCTGCTCATGAGCTGTTCTGCTGAACAACACCTGGAAGTGCTGCACCAGGTGTGTGATGATGACCTAATTTTTATCTGCTGACTAGACAGGGAGTTTGCCATGCAACATCTTGCCTGAAAGACATAAAGATGGAAACAGGTCTGAGCAACTCATGCAGCAATGTTACCATAGTTCTTAATACACATCTATGCCCCCCCACCATATCTGCAACAACAATCTGATCCCACAACTCAATAGGTATGGCTACATCATACCTACCATTGGGACATATATCATATTGTACCACACTTTGTGCTATTTGTTTGTAGCCATGTTCCCTGTGGGGACACTATCATTGCTGACCTGTTACGGACAATGTCACCTGCATGCCATTGTAAGGGCCTCTATGGTTCCATATATGCATGTGGTTTGTTTGCTATGTGATTGCTGCACATCTGTTTTTTATGTGTTATTTGAGATATCTATGCATGCTGTTGGACATGATCCGGGAATGTGTGGACTATTACTACCCACATATGTTCTATAACAGTGAGACAATAGCATGTTTAGGGAACAGTTGCCAGCAGAACCACCTCTCCCACCTCATCTGGCAATGTTACCAGGCCACATCACATGTGGGACCCATACTGGGGCCTCCTCATCTACTGGTCCTGCACTACTATCAGGTGGAACCACCTCAGGGGATGGTGTCCCCTTCCCCTGGGAGCACACACAGACATGATCCTGTCACCCGAGGTCAGATCCAAGGTCTGGTGCATAGGGAGCTCCACAGAGACTTGGGGTTGTGCTACAGCACCTTGAGGCCCTCAGTACACACTCACAGGGCCCACATGTTCCTCCTGCTCAGCCTCCAGCCCAGGCACCTTCAGGGCCACGAAGCTGATGTTGTGACTGGCAATGGGTGTGGGCCTTGTTCCCATTGTTTCCATATGAGGGCTCATGGGGCTTCTACATCACAGATGACACTCACCAACCAGGGTGTTTACCCACCACATGTGTCATATACCACCCCTGTAGGCTGTCTTCTCTGTCTACCAACCCAACCCACCTCCACAAATATACCTGCTATCCTTCCCCAAATTCCCAATCCCACCTTCACAGACAAGGGCAATGTGGTTCCAACAAGGGGTTCACACATGACATAACCATCCATGTTGCACACACTTACTGCTGTATATATGTGTGTGTATTGATATGTGTGATGTTCCGTCACACATAGCAT